>NC_056745.1:1379349801-1379649801 GCF_019279795.1 Protopterus annectens | reverse complement strand
ACGCCTGATGTATCGGAATGTGATAATAGGCGTCCTTGAGGTCTATGGAGCACATCCAAACATCCTTCTCCAACAACGGGAGAATGGATTGTAACGTGACCATTCGAATCTGGATTGGATTGGTTCAGTCTGCTGAGATCCAATATTGGTCTCAGGTCCCCTGTCTTTGGCACTAAAAAGAACCTGGAGTAATTTCCTGATCCGATCTGGTCTGTGGGGACCGGTTGGATGACTCCTTTTTCTAGCAGCTTTAAAGCTTCTGCAGCTGCTATTTCCTTTGACTGGGTGGTGGGCCGGGATTCTCTTGGACGGAGGGTGAGTCTTTGAATGGGATGGTGTAACCTCCGTGATCCGCACCCATCTGTCCTGAGTGATTGACTCCCAGGCTTCTAGGTGCTTGGCAACGACACCCGACTGGCTCGAGCAGCACAGCCGGGCAATCCCTCATGTCGTGGGAGGCTGAAGAGCCACGAAAGGACTCGCGGTCTCCAGAATTGCGGGGCCCTCTGCCGCCTCTGGGACGGCGTCTCCCTGAAAAATTTCCCCCTCTGCCTCTGGACGGGAATCTTCCTGCTGTTGGGAGAAAAACTTAGATTTTGAACCACATTTTCCCTCCTTTGGCCTTGAAGGGAGTGGAATAACGGCCAGATAACGTTTCCTCTTGCTCACAGCGGGTAAGGGTGTCTTTCACCTTGGGTCCAAACAATGAGGACCCATCAAAGGGAGTCGGCGAAGGAAGACTTGAAGGCCTCCAAACTGACACAAGCGGAGCCAGGCTTGTCTCACGAGAGCCACGCCTGTGCCTGCGCCGCATAGGAAATGAGCCTCATGGACGAGTTAGAAATTGACGTAAGGATAGCCAACTGAGAGCTAACCGACTGGGCTAGCTGCTCAGGTAGGTTACCGAGAGGAATCTGACAACTCCTTGACCAGATCCCTCTGAAGCCTTGTAAAATGTGCCAAATAGTTCAGAGACCTTAAGGTAAAGGCCGCTGAAGTCAGGGTGCGCTCCTATCCATACTCCTAGACTCCTTATTAGGAGGATGGATAGACGCTTGAAGCCTCTGCCACGTCCTGTTGTGTAGCAGATGCCACCACCATGGCATCTACAGCCACGCCTTTAGTAAGGAACTCCTTCTCGGGGAGCAGATAAGAATTTATTTGGACGGGAAGGGACTGGTTCCACGGTATCTGGATGTTCCCGCCTTCGACAAACTAAATCCAGAAGCTCGAAGGCGGAGACACCCAGGAGGCGGAAGGCTGAGCCCCAAAGGCCTTGAGGAGCACTGATTCGTCAGCAGAGGGGGTTTGGATATCCAGCCTCGTTGTTTGAGGATCTCTAAGATGTCTGCAAATGAGACATCATCCGAGGACGACTTGGGACCCCTCCGCATCATCCATATCAGTGTCCGATGTAATAGACTCGGGGAGTCCACGTGCTTCCTCTTGCACGATCTCTTCCTTGGGGTTCCTCTGAAGATAACTCAAGAACCCTCAGGAGGAGGGAACCCCACTGGGGTAACCTCAGGCCTCGGGGCTCCGCTGGCTACGGACAGGGAACAGCCAAAGACCCAGTCTCCACGCCCAGGAAGGTGCTGGTAAAACCGGAGAGATGGCGAAGAGGACTTGGCCAAGGCACTCCTCATGGCCCTGAAAGCCGGACCCCAGAATCCTGGGAGTGTCCGGACTCGAGCCGTGATAGCCGACGGGAGTCCCGCAGCAGCACCGAGGGGAGGCTCGGAACCGAAAGCATAGGTCCCAAACATCACCCCGGGTCCAGCCGAAGAAGTCCGCGTACTAAACTCGGACCCGAAGGCCGGGTTGGAGTAAGGGTCGGAGCCGACCCTAGAATCTCCACCGGCTCCAACAGCACCTGCTCCGGCCGAAGCGGTCGGAGGAGGAATGGCAACGGGTGGGCCAAGGTCATCGGCTCGAAACCAGCTGGGTCGGAACCGAAACAAATTTTTGGAAGACTGGGGACTGGAACAGTCTTTGGAGCACCCTGTCGATATCAGAATCCGACATCCTCAAGACCGAGAGGAAACAGAACGGGTTCGAAGGCCTCTCCATCGGCCCCAAAGGGCTAGGGGACCGGCTCCGAGGCGACTCGATGAGTATCGGCGCCGAGGAATACACAGCAGATTCCATCGGTGCCGAGGTAGACTTCGCCGAGGAGGAAGTGTCTGAGCGACCCTTGTCAGCTCCGAGAGCAGTGGAGCCGGTGACCCGCCTCGATGCCCCAGCCATCGGCTCCGAAGACAGAGGAGTCGATACTGGTGGCATCGAGGCAGACCGTTCAACCTCGGCTCAAGTCTTTGGAGCCGAAGGAGAGGCCTGCCTAAGTTTCTTGGCAGTCGGGTCCGACGGACTGGTCGGAACCAAGCCCTTTCTTTGGTTGGAGCAGGAGAGGATGCCAAGGCTTCTTCAAAGGAGGGTTTAACTAACCCCTTTAAAATCAATTTTTCCTCTCCTGGAGGACCCTTGAGGAAAAAGCGTGACATACACTGCATGACTCCTGCAAGTGCTTTGCCCCGAGACAATATACACAGAGCGAATGATCGTCTGTGATAGACATTTTAAACCCACATTTAACATTTTTAAAGCCAAGGCCTAGGGGTTTGAGACATGTTGATACACAAATCTAGTCACTCTGACAGGAAAGTACACTAAATTTCTACTGCTGATAAATTAAAGCTTACAGTAATAATTAATGCCAACTCTTCCTGTAAAAAGAACAGGTAACTCTAACCAATTTGTATAATTACTAGAGACCCTGTATAAAGGTTAACAGTCCGGGAAGGCCCTGGATGGAGGGGGGCCGAAAACAAACTGAACCCAATCACACACAACAATTCAAAATCCAAATCGTACACAAAGTTAGCGATAGCCGTTAAAACAGCTTTTGTGAGCAAAACAGCAAAAACTGACAGAAAAGTTAGTTTAATAAACTACTTAGCCCAGCCAGCTCGAGACCACGTCTTAGGGAAGCGGCAAACGAGATCTGGGGGACTGGTAGTGGTGCATCCTGGGATATAGTAAGCTCAGCCAATAAGAGACTTCGCTCTTTGGCATATGAGCCGAGGGATCGGCTCCGAACCCATCATTCAGAATGTAGGCGAGATAGGATCACATAACATCCCTAGTTTCCATTTTTCCTTGAAAACTATCAGGCCTTTTTACACCACCATAAATTCTTTCCATTTTATGTGCTTGTCTCTGACCTGAATTTCCCATTTCCCTTGGACTGAAGATGTTTGAAATGAGTCCCCCAGGCTGCCTCTGAGGCATCCATGGTGAGTATTTGTCCCTGCGGAGTGAACCCAAACCCAGTATCCTTTCATATCAACAAAGGGGTCTACTTCAAATGAATGAAAGACCACTTACCCAAAAATTACATCGGCAAGACGAGATCTCCGAAACCTGAGTTGAACAAATGACCATGTTGCCAAAACTCTTCCCACTAAGTATCCAGTTGACCAACATTTAACAAAATACACCGCACTCTCTCCAACCCACCCAGGTGTGTGTGTGTGGGGGGGCTATGCTCCCCACACCCCCCAACTAAATATACTAACTCCAGGATCCCACTGCAGTGGGGAAAAGGGCACATTTCCCCATGTTGGCCAACTGGATACTTACTGTGGGAAACGTTTCGGTAACACGGCCATTCATTCAACTAAGGTTTTGGAGATCTCGTCTCGGTGATGTTTTCAGGTAAATGGTCTTTTGTTCATATGAAGTACCCCCACCCAAAAAAAAAATGACATCTGAAAGGTAGACTTTCAAGCCTTCCAACCTAGGTGTTTGTACATGAGTGCGTGCCCTGTGATGGACAGCCATTTAATTTAGGACAGATTTTCAGCCATATAACCACTTCTTTCTTGTCAAAACATGACCCAGCTTTCCAAGTCCCTGTGAATTTGAACTGGATAAAACAGGCGATGAAAATAAATGAATAACTGTGTGTTTACATAGTATCAAAATTGTGCATAAACATTTTATTGCTAGCAATAAATGATTTAAAAGATAAGAGAAAATTGCAACTAAACAAAATTACCTCCAGACAGCATAAATAGATTTTCAAATCCCCTCTCACACATGGTAGTAGCAGCCTGAGTAGCTATCCGCTCATCTTCATCATACAAGATGATGATCCTTCCAGAAGCATTTTTCTAGGAATTATAGATTAAGGAAAACAGTGGTTCTTTTTCATCAAGCTTCAAACAATCTCACATTAACTACAATGTCAAAATAGAAATCGCACGGAGACGTCATAAATGCCGAACAAAAATTAGGACATAACATGTAATCTCATAGTTAATGTAGGAGTATGCACAGTATAAAACAATAAGCATACTGGAGAATGAAGTGATTAAAAAGAAAAATATTCATCAAGTACAAAAATATCTACACCAGCATTTCCATATTCATGGGAATAAATGCAACCACACTAGTCTTACCTAACTAGCTAAGATTATGTGCAGAATAAAAATAAGCATAAACCTGTATGGATTCTCACAATTGAACACTACCCCTTATCCACTACAGTAAAAACGCTACTGGTTCCACAAGTGACTGGATCTTAACCAACTCTAACAACTATTGTAACCCTTCTACTTTCCCTGACTCGATTAGTGACCATTCTCCCATCTCTATCTTAAGGCATTCTCCTCATCTCTCCAAGACCCATCTCTACAGAGATTGTAGGAAACTGACTAACTTTTCCCCTGAAATCCTTAACTATAGACTCTCTGCCATCAACTGGTCTTTCCTAAAAACTCTCCCACTCAATGATGCTGTTACTAAATTCAACCACATTTTCCTTGATGTCCTAAACTCTCTTGCCCCAACTCGCAAAATCAGAACCAAATCTAATTTTGCACCCTGGCTCTCCAAAGCTACTCATGCTTTGATGCATGAAAGAGATGCTCTATGGAAAAAATGACAAACCATTAAAACTCCCACCTTTCTCCAAGGTTATAAGTAACTCAGAAATTGTGTAAAAAATGTATTATTTTGGATAAATGCCAATATTTCACTAAATTTCAAAGCTCTCACCCAAATGACCCCCCAAAATTCTGGAGTACTATCAACTCCCTGCTCCACACTGGTTCTCCTACCATCCCCCTAACCCTTTCCCCTAGCACTCTCCCTCTGAAACTGCATGCTTACTCAACAAACACTTCATACACAACATCTCTAAATTCCTACCCCCTGGTAACTCTGCTCATCCCAACTCTTCTGCGTCACCCTCACCTCCCCCTAAACCTCTATGCTCCACTGTCTCTCAGCCTTTTACCTTGCGACCTGTTTCTACTAAATATATCAAATCCCTGGCTTCTTAAACTAAATCCATGCTCTCCCTTCCACTGATAAACTCCCCGTCAATTTCTGAAAACTGCTGCTGACTATTGCATATCTTATTTATCTTAATCAACCACTCCATTCAGTTGTCTACCGTACTGGAAATATGGAAATCCTTCTATACCACTCCTCTGCACAAAGGTGGCAACTCTGTTGAACCCTCTAACTATAGACCAATCGCTTTTCTCTCACTGCTGTTTAAGATTCTTGAAAAATGTATACATACTCAACTACTGTCCTCTCTCATTCAAGAAAATCTCCTCACCCCCTCACAACGTGGTTTCCGCCCTAAACACAGTACCTCGACTGCCTTACTATCCTTTACTTAAAAGGTTGCAGAAGATAGGGACAACAACCTCATCTCCTGTCTATTCCTTGATCTCTCTAAAGCCTTCGACACTGTCTCTCATCCCATCCATAAACTCTCAGACCTAAACCTCTCTCCTTCTGCTCTTGGCTGGTTCCAATCTACCTTACTGGCAGAAAACAAGCTTTTAGATGGCAGCAAGCTTTCTCACCTTTCCTTGATGTTCAAACAGGAGTACCCCAAGGCTCCATACTTGGACCACTCCTGTTCAACACTTTTAACAACAACCTACATTCATCCTGCAGTCTCTCATCTGTAATACAATACGCAGATGACTCTACTCTCTTATCCATCTCCAATACTATCTTTGAATTATACACACTAACACAGAATTCCTTTATCTCTGTTGAAAAATGGCTCAGAAACAAACAACTAATCCTTAACCCTAAGAAAACTCAACTCCTTTTCTTCCTACCTCTGACACTCACTCACCTTAAATCCAACTTTTCTCTTTCCTCCCTAGATGGCACCACTATCACCCCTGCCTCACACACCAAACTCTGGGTCTATATCATATAATCAAATGATGAAAATCTCGAAAGCTCTAAAGAGCGAAAATGCCGGAACTCTAACTCCTTATTGTGGGGCGCTGTGCCCCCACCCGCTAAATATATATTCCAACTCCGAGATTGCACTACAGTTTGGAAAAGGCAAATATTCCAATCTTCACTGTACTGCAATTTCAACAACGAACTTCGAGTTCTAGCATTTTCGCTCTACAGCCACTAAACGCACCCTTGCACAGGCATTTCTCTTTCCTTGTCTTCTATACACTTCCCCATCCTTACCAATATCCAAACTACCTCAATGCAGAAACTGGAACAAACAAAACTGCCAGATTTCTTCTAAACCAACCACTCTTCACATTACTACCTCTCACAAAACAAACTTCAGTGGCTGGAATTTCCTCACCTTCTCCTACAATCGCAACTGCACACTACTTTTTCCATACTCAACAACCCCTCTGCCTGCCCTGCTGTTGCCTCCCATGTTACTCCCTACTCCCCCACCCACTGGCCTCTCCGGAGTGCTGATCAGCATCTTCTCTCAGTTTATAAACCCAAAAGGAATACTGGCAAACTACTTTACAAACACTCTGTCTCACTAAATTGGAACAAACTCCCTCTCCATATTAGATCCAACCTTTCCTTTCCCTGTTTTAAAAAGGAGCTTAAATCCCACCTACTAAACTTGAAATTATGTTGTTGCCTTGACCACACATACACTTAGTCTCTCCCACTGTATAACCTGTTGCATCTCCTAACTTTCTTTCTCTGTTAGTAACTTCTGCTTAAACTAACCTCCTAAACCCTCAGCTCTAATACTATAGCTCCACCCATGCTCCACACTATTTATCCTCCCCCCACTTCCTATCAATGTCTATACATTGTCCTTTTGAACGATTATCTTGTTTTTACTCTCATGTGTAGTAAATTCTGACCACTACTATCAGTGCAACCCTTAATGTTCATCATTTTTTTTCTTTTGTTTTTCTCTTTATAATTAATTTTGTATTAGCAGTACAGTTTTTAATAGATTTATCCTGTATGTTTATCTTTGATTATGTTTGCTGGGGCTTTTCCCCTCGGGTCTCCACTGAAAATGGGGTTATTTGCAAATCAGTTGGACTAACCTGGTTAACAAATGTGAAATAAATAAGTTAAGAAAACATGAATTGACGGGAAAACTAATATCTCATTAAAATACTTTAAATGTGCAGCTAGTCTTTAAGCAGTCAACAGCAACAAACCAGTACACATACTGAAAGTACTCCATTACTTACTCAATGCTCTTCTGAAGCCCGACTTGGTCCCACATTTGATTAACCACCTGAACGGTCAGGGAAGATCCGGGATGCATTACTTATTAAAGAAATATTACGGATTCATTTAGAAAGACTGCAGTATGAAACATCTCACAAAGACAAACACCCAAAGTAGGTCACTTTCTTTGAGGTGTTGTCACCACAGGGTTGCTCAGTGTGCTGTAGGGAGGATGGAGTGTTCCACACAAAGGTTGAGAATCTGAAATCTAAAGAGTGACATTTTTGTATTTTTTTTGATTGTAGAATAGTGTGCTCCTTCCAAAACTTCTCACCTGTTTACATTTACTATAACGATCACAGTGGTGTTGGCAAAGGACAGTTTATTGCACAATATGCCATGAAATAAAGAAGCCGCTGACAAACACTGCAGAATGAGTACAACTACCAAAGAAAATGAAGGCAATGCAGACACAACTTGCTGAATTCTATAAGTAACCAGAAGTTATGTACTCACCATAACGTTCGATGTATGTAGTCCATCTCGCCTCACATTCTTACCCGTGGGTTCGGAGCCGAATATCGGCTCCGACTCGGCCTATTTTACTAGCTCAAAAGTCTCTGATTGGCTGGGCTAACAGGGTATCCCATGGTACACTGCTCCATATCCCCAGATCTAGTTTGCTGCGAACAACATAATTACTTCATACATACCTCACATCCATACAAACAAAAAACTACTCAAAGGGACTCTGCAGGAGACAACCTAACTTCCAAATCCTCCAGGCAGGGGGAAGGCGGGAGGGTAAGTAAGAATGTGAGGCGAGATGGACTACATACATCGAACGTTATGGTGAGTACATAACTTCTTGATGTTATGTAGTCCTATCTTGCCTACATTCTTACCTGTGGGGCAGCGTCCCTAGCACCTACATCCTGGGTGGCTTATAGGAAAATGCTCCTGAGAACTGTGGAGCCAAATGAAGATCTGCCCCTGGAAACCACGTCCAATTTGTAATGAGAAACAAAGGTGTGAGGAGAAGCCCAAGTGGCTGCAGCACATATATCATCCATTGACAATCTAGCTTGATAGGCTGTGGATGTGGAGATCGCTCTTGTGGAATGGGCTTTTACTGGAAAAGGCAAATTTTTACCTGCCGTCTGATAGATGGAGATACAGCTGGCTATCCATCTAGAGAGCGTGACCTTGGATACCGGAGAACCAAATCGGTTTTCCGAAAAGGAGACAAAAGAGTTGATCAGATTTCCGGATATCTTTTGTCCGGTGTAGATAGAAGCGTAATTGTCTATGTACATCCAATTGGTGAAATCTGAATTCTGCCTTGTTAGAAAAGTTGGGGAAGAAGACCGGCAGCTCAATAGACTGATTCATATTAGACACAGAAGCCACTTTGGGAAAGAATGATGGGTTTGGTCTAAGAGAGACCCTATTTTTATGGAAGATCAAATATGGGGGTTTGATGGAGAGGGCTTGAATTTCAGAGACCCGCCTCACTGAAGTGACTGCTGTTAAAAATGCTGTTTTCCATGTTAAAAATTTTAACTCACAGGTAGCTGCAGGCTCGAATGGTGGAAGAGTAAGGGCTTGAAGAACAAAATTGAGGTCCCAGGGCATGACAGGTTGGGATACTGGGGGACGAAGTAATAGAGTACCCTTTAAGGAATGCTTTATATAGTCTGTGTGCCATAAGGCTAGGTTCATTGGCCACGTGGAAGGTTGATATAGCCGCCAGCTGAACTTTGATGGTGGCTGATGCGGACCCTTGATAGAACAGCATAGACAAAAACTCCAGAATTTAATTAATTGGAGCAGTGTAGGGATCAATGCCTCTAGAATAAAGCCCAGATAGAGAACCTTTTCCATTTGCTAGAGTAGTTTTTTCTAGTGGATGGTTTATGAGAGGACGATAATATATGGACCACTTCTGGTGAAAAATTGTGACTTCTAACGATGGAAGCGGAGTAGCCAGGCCGTCAACCGGAGTGTCCTCAGAGAGGGGTGGAACTGTCCCGACATGTGCGTCAGTAAATCTGGAAGAGGTTCCAGAATCCAAGGAGTGTCCACAATGTAAGGTTGAAGGAAGGGAAACCATACCACAAGGCCAATGTGGGGCAATCATAATCATTCTGCTTCCCAAGGATTGGGCTTTCTGAATCACCCTTGAGAGAAGGGGAAACGGAGGGAAAGCATAAAGCAGACCGGAGGGGCAATTGTGAGCCAGAGCATCCCTGGGTGATTCCCCCGGTGGGGGGAGGGTCAGCGAGAAGTAGTTGCTGCATTTCGCATTGACAGGGCTGGCAAAAAGTTCACAGCAAGGCTGACCCCATCTGCTGAAGATTCGCTCTGCAACCAGGCGATTCAGGGACCACTCGTAGGGCGAAAAATCACCCTGCTTAGCTTGTCCGCTATTACATTGGTCTTCCCCGGAATGTGCGTTGCCACCAGAAACCGTTGGGAAGCTATTGCCCAATGCCACACTCGCATGGCTTCTCTGCATAGTGGGTAAGATCGGGTTCCCCCTTGCTTGTTGAGATACCACACTACTGACATGTTGTCTGAGTGTATCGCAATAGTCCCTAGAGGAAGAACTTCTTGAAGTGCCTGCAACACAAGAAGCACTGCTCATCTCCAGGACGTTTATGTGCAAATGTATCTCGTGCTCCTGCCACGTGCCTTGGACCGTCCTGCTGAGATAATGCCCCCCCCACCCCATCTGGGAGGCGTCCGTGGTCACCGTGGCAACAGGGACGGGTGGAACAAAGGGCTTTCCTCCGTTCAAGTTGTTGGTGCACCTAGGAGTTGTAGAATCAGTCTTGCCTTCGCATGTCTCAGGGGCATCAGAGTGAGTATTTGTTGTTGCAACCCTGTGATCCTTTCTTGTGGTAAGAATGCTCGCATTCGAATGGTGTCCAACTCTGCTCCTATACAGGTGACACGCTGTAAGGGCAATAAGGCAGATTTTTTCCAGTTTATTGTGATGCCTAATCGGTGACATAGACTGATGGTAGCGTCCCTGGTTTGAACTAGTTGATGCCTGGTGGGGGCGGTAAGGAGCCAGTCGTCCAGGTATGGAAACACCTGGAATCCTTGACGTCTCAAGTGAGCCGTCACCACTGCCATACACTTGGTAAACACCTGGGGGCTGTGGTGAGACCAAAGGGCAGGGCTCAAAACTGGAAGTGACTGGCTCCTAGCCGGAAGCGTAGGTGACACATGGATGCCCTGTCCATTTTGACATGGTAGTAAGCATCCTTGAGGTCGATGGAGCACATCCATAGTTCCTCTCCCAACAATGGGAGAATCGATTGTAGAGTGACCACACAGAATTTGGACTTGTGTACGTAATTGTTGAGTCGACTGAGATCTAGTATGGGTCTCAGGTCCCCTGTTCTTTTCGGCACCAAAAAGAATCTTGAATAAGTCCCTAATCCGATTTGATCTGAGGGGACTGGCTGGATGGCTCCTTTTTCTAGCAGCTGAGATATCCCTGAGGCTGCTTGATCCCTTTGACTGGGTGGAACGTCTGGGATTTTTCTTATTGGAGGGGGTACTGAAGAGAATGGAATGAGGTAACCTCCGGAAATTATCCTTAATACCCATTGGTCCTGGGTAATGTTTTGCCAGGCTTCCAGATACAAGGAAATTCGACCCTCGACTGGCTCCAGATAAGCACAGTCGGGCACACCCTCAGGAATGAGAGTATGGGGAGCCACGGAAGGAGTCGCGGTCTCCAGAATTGCGGGGGCCCCCTCTGCCTCTGAGGCAACGTCTCCCTGAATAACCCCCCTTCCCCTGCCTCTGGAAGGGTGTTCACCTTGTGCGGCAGGAAAAAACCTTTGTGATTTCTTGAACCACATCTCCCCCCCCTGCTTGGCCTTGGGATAAGGCCTAGACAGAAGGGAAAAACGGACCCCTACGGCAGACAGGGTCTTTCCCTCTTGCTCGCACCTGGTGAGGGTGTCTTTCACTTTGGTCCCAAACAAGGAGGAACCATCAAATGGGCCATCAGTGAAGGCCTCCGCGAAGTGACACAGGCGCAGCCAGGCTTGCCTTCTAAGGGTGACCCATGAGCTGGCTGCCCTACTCGCTCCCTCGGTTGCATACGAAATGAGTCGCATGGCCGAGTTCACGATGAAGTTAGGGGTAGAAACCTGTGCGTTAACTGTCTGAGCCACCGCCTCAGGTATGTTACCCACAAGAGTATCTTCCCAGCTCTTTGAGAGTGAAATGAGACAAGTAATTCAGCGATCATAAAGTGAAGGTTGCTGAAGACAGGGTACGCTTCCCGTATCGGTCCATAGTCCTAGACTCTTTGTTAGGAGGATGGACCGACGAGGAAGACTCTGCAACTTCCTTCTGGGTGGCTGCTGCCACCACCATGGCATCTACAGGGACTCCCTTTGACAGAAAACTCTTTTCCTTGAGGGGCGGAGAGAAATTTGTTGGGATGCCTGGGTACGGGGGCTCCACAGAATCAGGGTTTTCCCACACCCTTCGATAAATAAGGTCAAGAAGTTCATCGAAGGGTGGAGACACCCAGGAGGCAGAGGGTTGAGCGCCAAAAGCCTTAAGGAATATTGACTCCTCTTCGGAAGGAGTTTTGGAAGGCCAGTCTCCTCTGTTTCAGTATCTCCAGGATATCGGAGAAGGAAACATCATCAGAGGAAGACTTGGGGGATCCTTCCGATTCCTCGAGGTCAGTATCGGAAGTGAGAGTCTCGTCCTGGGAGTCTATGTGCTTCCTCTTGCACAATTTCTTTCTGGGAGGTTCCTCAGGCACTGGCTCTGAGAGACGTTCAGAAAGTGGGGGACCGCTTGTGGGGGTGTTCTTAGGGCCTGGCGCTCTACTGTCCAAGGTTAGGTGAGTGTCAGAAGCTCTCGCCGGGGTGGTAGGGGATGGAATGACCGACCCGGGTGATGTAGCTGACGATCTGGCCAGCGTGCTCCGCATGGCCTCGAAGGCAGGTCCCCCCCAAGTCAGAGGACCGACCTCCAAGGCCAAGACCGGGGTCCCCCGAGCCGATGCACCGAGTGGGAGACTCAGAACCAAAAGATATCCCGAAGTATCCACTTCGGGCCCGACCGAGGAGACCAGAGTCTCGAACCCTGTGGACGGAACAGACATGGTCAGAGCAGAGGTCCGCACCGATAAACCTAAGGGAGGTATCGGAGCAGGCGCAGGAGCATCACTCGGAGAGGAACATACCGGCTCCGACGACAAAGATGAGCTCGGAGGAGGAATCATCGAAAGAGTCATAGGAACTGGCTCCGGAGCCGACTGGGTCGGAGCCGAAAACAATTTGGCCAACACCGGCGACTGCAGGAGCCTCTGCACTACCCTATCAACATCCAAATCAGAGAGCCTGGAGGATTTGGAGGAGATGGATGGAGATTGGGATCTCTTATCTGGTGAACCATGCCTCACACTAGGCGACTGGCTCCGAATGGGTTCGAGAATAATAGGAGCGGATGCCGATTCACTTAACACAGATACCTCCTTCGGCCCCGAGGACAGTGGAGCCGAGGAAGCAGAGTCCAATATAGTAATCTTCTCCGGAGGCTCCGAAGATGCAGATGGAGCCGGAGAACTTTTCTTGGACTTGGAGGCTTTAGATTTTGACTGAGAAGTGGAAGCCGAGTCTATAGCTTCCTCAAAAGACGGTTTAAGCAGTCCCTTTAAAATCAATTTGTTTTTCCTCTCTTGGAGCAAACTAGGACTGAACACGTGGCAAAAGCTACACGACTCCTGTAAATGGATGGCTCCAAGGCAGTAGACACACACAGAGTGTTCATCTGTGATGGACATTTTATATCCGCATTTGGAACATTTTTTAAAGCCAGAAGGCTTATGTTCCTTCTGATCCTTAGACATGATCTGCTAACTCTAGAGAACTCTAGAGAACAGTTAACAAAACTTTTCAAAACGGGCGGGAAAGCTCACAAAGTACACTAGAAAAACAGCACTACACAGACTCAGCGAACCCCTAAATAAACAATTAGCAACAAATATGACACCACTGCAAGAACCTCAAACGGTTCTGAAGACAACACAGAGAACAAACACATGAAAATATCAAACTAGGGGAGGACTAGGTCCTCTAACTAAAATGGGCCTAGCCCGTTGGAACAGTTAGGGATACCACAAAACACAAAGAAAACACACAATCACAGCGACAGCAGCAAGATGTAGCTATTAAAATAGCTTTTGGGTACAAAGTAACCAATTTCTCAAGAGAAATAAGTCAAAATAAGGTACTTAGCCACAGCCAAGCGAGACCACGTCCGAGCTCTACAAGCGGCAAATGAGACCTGTGGATATGAAGCAGTGTACCATGGGATACCCTCTTAGCCCAGCCAATCAGAGACTTTTGAGCTAGTAAAATAGGCCGAGTCGGAGCCGATATTCGGCTCCGAACCCACGGGTAAGAATGTAGGCGAAATAGGACTACATAACATCACAGATTTCCTGGCAACAGTATACAACAGGACCAAAAAGTCCATGGAAAGACAGCACGTCGTCACCAGAGATAGTGCATTCACATCTACTAGTGCTATAAACAACAGCATGGACCCACTGAATTTGGGTGCCTATATAGGTGGGTAGCAAATATGTCAGTGTACCCAGCCAAAATTGAATTATTTTTTATTAACTGGAATGGGCCACTGCAATAAGGAACTACTGGGCATGCACACAAAAAGGGGACAAAACATGCAGAGGAGGACAATCTCCTTCCCTCGGGAAGATGGGAAAGGGTTCTTCAAGGCAGCAATCCTTCAGCATGTGCTAGACACTAGATCAGTAACCAAGGTGATATTAATGGAGGAGAAGAAAGTGGCTGTGAGCCCAGTGACTGCCTCAAAACACATTCCCTGGACAACGGGTAATGTTGATAATAATTTAGTTTGAGTATGCCAAGCAATGACACCCTGCTGAACAGAACAGCCGGGATTGCACAGCTACTGGTCAACTCTAACAGACATAATGGCTGAAAGGTAATTTCTATGCACACAGCAGATTACACTGCCGCTAGTGGTAGCTGAATGAAGACAGTGACACCACCATCCTTTTTCTTGTCACTAAAATGAATATGGTTGACTTCTGCAGCTCAGAGATGCTGCTCACTGACAAGACATTCCTCAATCAACAGGATGTCTTCTGGCAGCTGTGCACTGTATGTGATACTACTAGGATGATGTACAGTAGCAGGGCAATATCATTAGTACACTGCCTGATGTCTCAGTGCACTAAGACAACATATACCACCATCTGGATAATGTTAAAAGTAGCAGCACAAAGTATGGGGTCGCATTAGCACTCCAGTTTATACGCACACATTTTGAAAAGGTGGTCATTCATGCAGGAGGAGGAAACTCCAAAAGGTGACTGTGAAACACTGCCTTTTCCATTATAAATACATATGGCAACAGCTATAAATGTATTACCTGAGAGTTCAGTTGGATACCAATGTCATGTTTTGCCTGCATGATATCAGCAATGGCGTTTCTTCCACTGGAGAGTGGTAAAGTACAGTTTTGTACCTACCATAAATGTAGATGTTCGAAGATCTACATTGCTGCAGTCCTTACACCTGGGTAGTCCGCTGTCCTCGGTCGGCCCGAATATCAAAGTATTAGGCTGACGTCGGTCAAGGCGCTTAAGACTGACATCAGGACGTCAGGGTACAAATGCGCATGACCAACGTCATATCCTCAGTCTTTTCTTGCCCCAGATGTCAGAAGACCCTAAAAAGAAAGGCCAAAACCAAAAGACAGCAAAAAACAACCAACCACCCTTGCACTAATCATATGTACAATATATACAATATCCACAATATTCACAACCCAAACCACACAACCGCCTCTAACTACAGAGGGGAAGGAGGGAGGGTAAATTGGACTGCAGCAATGTAGATCTTCGAACATCTACATTTATGGTAGGTACAAAACTGTACTATGTTCTCCATCTCACATTGCTGCAGTCCTTACACCTGGGTAGAATCCCAAAGCAGAGGTAAGGGAGGATGGCAAAACTATAAAGCATTAGGAGCTGCCAAAATGCCCTGTAAAATTGCAGTGGCAAAACCAGCCCTAGATTTAGAGTAAAGTGGAAGGTGGTAATGCTTAGAGAAAGTATGCACTGAACTCCAAGTAGCTGCCTCCAAAATATCTTTAGTTGCCACCCCTTAAAAAGCTGTAGAAGTGGCAGTAGCCCTAGTGGAATGAGGCCTAATCCCAGCTGGAATCTCCTTACCATGATGGGAATAACAGAAAGCAATACAAAACCCAATCCACTTAGAAATAGTTTGTTTTGAAACAGGCTTGCCCTGAGAACCCAAAGCAAATGAAACAAATAACTGCTGAGACTGCCTGAACCCTTTAGTTCTGCTCAAATAATATCGCAACTGCCTGTGTATATCCAAAGTGTGCAAAATCTTTTCCCCTTTATTTTGGGGTTTGCATAAAAAGTAGGCAAATGAATAGTTTGGTTTAAAGCCACACTAGAAACCACTTTAGGCATAAAGGAAGGATTAGTGCAAAGATACCCTATCCTTATGGAAAATTAAGAAAGGCTCAACCGCCATAAGGGCCTGTAATTCAGAAACCCTTCTCGCAGAGGTAATGGCCAACAAAAAAGCAGTCTTCCATGATAAATATTTCAACTCGGCAGTAGCTGCAGGCTTAAAAGGTTGTAGAGTGAGTTTCTCCAACACAAAATTGAGATCCCAAGCAGGAGTAGGAGCTCTACGGGGGTCTTATATTCTTTGCCCCTCTAAGGAATTGCTTAAACAAAGGATGAGAAAACAATGGTGGGTCACAGTCATAGTGAGCAGAAATTGCTGCAGCATGAACCTTAATAGAGGAGAAGGACAAACCTTTGTCCAGTAACTCAGTAAGATATTGAAGAGCCACACTTAAATTAGGCTTAGAAACATCAAATTCCTTTGCTGTACTCCAAAATAAAAATCTCCTCCATTTATCTGCATACACTTTCCTTGTACTAGGCCTTCTGGCCTCCAAAATAACATTCAAGACTTGCTGTGGAAGCTGAGACCCTCCAGGGTTTAAAACAGAATATGCCAGGCTGTTAGATGCAGAGAGTGAAGTTTGACATTGAGTAAATGACTGTTCTCCTGAGATAGCAGGTGTAAAGGCAAAGGCCATGGAGGCTCCCGTATCAGACTTCTCAGTAATGGGTACCAGTGCTGTCGAGGCCAATCTGGAGCTATTAAAATCATCTTCGGCTTGTCCTGTCTGACCTTCAGGAGTACCTTTGGGAGGAGAGGCAGAGGTGGAAAGGCATACACATGAAGATTGCTCCAATTGAATGAGAGAGCATCCACTTTCCAAGCTGTGGGATGAAACCTTTTTGTGCAAAACTTTGGCAGCTGGTAGTTTAGTGGAGAAGCGAACAGATCTATGTCTGGAGTTCCCCATGACACTGTCAATTTCTGAAATACATGAGGATCCAATTTCCACTCGTGGGGATCCATAATTTGTCTGCTCAACACATCTGCTAAGGAGTTCTGAGCTCCGGCAGAAACCTTGCCTGAAGATTTAGCTGTAAACTGAGAGCAGTCTCCCACAAAATCATTGCTTGTCTGCATAGAGGATAAGAATGTTCCCCTTGCTTGTTGATGTACCACATGACAGTTGTGTTGTCTGTTAGAACCAACACCTGCCCTGGAAGAAGTAAATCCTTGAAAGCTATTAATGCAAATTGGACTGCTAACATCTCCTTCAAGTTGATATGTAGATGTTGAAGTCTGACAGGCCACGTGTCTTGTACCCACTTTCCATTTAGATGAGCTCCCCAAGCTTTGTCTGAGGCATCTGTCGTTAGAATCTGACTCGCCTCTGGCCGGGTCACAGAGAGTCCCTTGTTTAGGTGACATTCCTGAGCCCACCACAAAAATTCCTTTTGAATGCAAGGTATTATCTGAATGACAGTGTCCATATCTTGGCAGTGCTGTGTCCATACATTTTGAGATACCATTGTAGCTTCCTCATATGCAGTTTGGCATTGGGAAGCACCAGAATACAAGATGCCATGAACCCCAAGGCTTGAAGGACTGTCCTTGCAGTCAGCCTGGACTGATGAGACAATTGATGGAAGTACAGAGAAAGATTCTTTTGTTTGTCCGGGGTCAAAAGGCCATCTGGGATGCTGTATTCAGTCTCACACCCAGAAAGCACATGTCCTGAGAGGGTACTAGACTGGACTTTATTTCGTTCACAGAATACCCCAGGCATCTTAGCACTGCTATCACATACTGTAAATGATGAAGAAGTTCATCCTTTTCTTGGGCCAGAATCAGGCAATCGTCCAAATAAGGATAGATCTGTATTCCTCTTAGCCTGAAGAAAGCTATCACTGGAGCCAGAACCTTTGTGAACACTCTGGGCAGTAGATAAGCCAAAGGGCAATGCAGAGAACTGATAATGAGAAGTCCCAGCCAAAACGCAGATACTTTCTGCAACTGAGCCTGATAGGAACATGAAGGTAAGCCTCCTTGAGATCCAGAGTCACCATCCAGTGATCTTTGCCCAGCAGAGGTAAAAGCTGTTGTAACATCAACATTTTGAACTTGGGAATGTCCAGATATGTGTTGAGGATAGATAAATCCAAAATTGGTCTCCACGTGTTCCCCTTCTTTGGTACTAGGAACAGGCGAGAATAAAATCCTAGGCCCACTTCTGGCAGAGGGACCGGCTGTATGGCCCCTATTTGAAGTAGCAGAGAAATTTGTTTGTGAGCCTCTAGTCTTTGCTGAGGAGGAACGTCCGGCATGCCTTTGAAAGGAGGCAAGATATGGAAATAAAACTTGTAACCTTGGTGTATGATATCCAATACCCATCTGTCTTGGGTAATCAAACTCCAATTTTCCTTGAAGAGTGCCAACCTTCCTCCCAAAGGTGCTGCCAGGCAAGAAGGATCTGGCAGCTGAAAAGGTAGGTCATTGGGCCTGTTTACGAAAGGACTGGTCCCTGCCCTCACCCGAAGATTGTGCAGGTGAACTCCCTGTTCTAGGTCTGAAGGAACTCTGAGCTCTACCCCTACCAAGTCTAGATCTACCCCTAGACTGAGAATCATAAGAAGGATACGTCCACCCCTAAGCAGGCCAATTCCTACTAAACTTCGGAGGCTGAACTTGCAAAAAATCTTTAACAGCCTGCATAGACTTAGCCTTGTCTTCCATTTTCTTCAAGACTGACTCCACAGGTGAACCAAACAACACATCAGACTGTAAAGGAGCATCCAAAATCCTTGTCTTAACATGGTCAGATAAATTCTGATCCCTCAGCCAGGCGTGCCTGCGAAGAACTGAACCAGTGGCAGCCACCCTAGATGAGGCCTGTACAGCATCAAAACCACATTGTAAAGAATGCTTACCCACTTGTTCAGAGACATGCACCAAATCTTGCAATTCTTTACACTCAATGCCTTCCGCCAGAGCATCTACCTTAGACTTCAATTGAGAAAGAAGATAGGTTTGATATTTCAACATGTGAAACTGGCAATTCAAAGCCCTCATAGCTAAGGTGGAAGAAGTATAGACTTTCTTTCCCCATCTATCCAAAGCTCTGGCCTCTTTATCTGGAGGAACCGGATTCTTTACAACAGAGGCCTTGACACCCTTAGGTCCCTGACTAACAGTTTCTGGGTCCGCCCTAGGACTCTTATAAAGATATTTATGAGCCTCAGGCACCCTGTAATACCTATCCGGTTTAACAGGAGCAGGAGGCAAAGAATCAGGATTAAGTGAAGCCTCTGCAAACACATCTTCCACAACATCCAGAACAGGTGGTATAGCCAAGGGCCTATGCTGGGGCAAAAGCAAAAATTCCCTAAGCCTTTTCCTGGAATCAGAGAAATCCTGACCTTCCCACTTAAAATGTTCCCTCATGGAATGAAGAGTCTCTGAAAATGAGAAATCCTCTGGAGGAGAAGCAGAAGGAGTTGAATCATCTGCATCAGAATCAGAATAAGGAGAGTACTCCTGCAAGTCTTCAGCCGAAGACTCTGAAACATCCGAAGCCTGCTCAAAACTCCCCAACTCTGGCTCCACCCTAGGCCTCTTATCAGGAGGGGGCAAAGAACCTCTAATCAAAGTAATTAAATCTTCTGCCATTTTAAGCATGTGCTTCTTGGGCACAGACCCTGCTGAACTAGGAGTGACACCAACAGAAGCCAAACTTGGCCTGCCTCTGGGAGAAGCCTTGGAAACAGAAGGAGAGGGCCTAACCACCCTAGGAAGGGAGGGGAGTACAGTAACCTGAGAAGCCCCTTCAGCCTGGCCTGCCTCCTGAGAGGCCACATCCTGCAATATCAAAGTCTCCCCCTGGGACTCCAGAGAAGCCTCCGTCGGTACCACCGGTTCCACTGACGCCTCTAAAGAACCGGCGTCCGGTACGGACGACTCTTCTTGCCTGGGTTTAGCTGCTTTGTCTTTGCGCTTCTTTGAAGAAGCGGGCGCCGGAGAATCCGACGGCATATTATAATTGCACCGCTTCCCGAAGACCAACCTAGCACAATCTAACCTTCGCTTAATAGTGCGCTTATTGAACCTAGCACAAAAGCGACACCCAACAACGTCGTGCTCAGGCCCCAAACAAGGAATACACAAAGAATGATAATCCCTATGCGGTATCTGCTTCCCACAAGAAATACAGTTATTAACTTTTTCTGACATCCGGTAAACCACTGAGGCAAGAAAAAACCAAAATATTCCCCAACGGGGTACTTAGCCAACTTTGACTCGGTCTGAAACTCCGAATTCGAAAAATTTCAGAACGCCGAACGGCACTTGCAACGCTGCTTCTGCATCGGACCATGCGGCAAAAAAGACTGAGGATATGACGTCGGTCATGCGCATTTGTACCCTGACGTCCTGATGTCAGTCTTAAGCGCCTTGACCGACGTCAGCCTAATACTTTGATATTCGGGCCGACCGAGGACAGCGGACTACCCAGGTGTAAGGACTGCAGCAATGTGAGATGAAGAACATCTGCATTCAAGGATACAGCTGCAGTGATGATTCATTCATTCTTGACTGATGGGCTCAGTTCCGACCTCTCGGAATAGACTCAACTGTTATACATAGCTCGCTCCAGCCAAAAACTCTTGAGCTAAGGCTCTACCCACAATACCCCTCTTCCCATTACCTCAGATCGAGTTTGCAGTGAAGTAAAGAAAATAAAGAAGCCCTATTAAAGCTATAACCCTATAACATCTCAGAACTAAGTCCGATTATCCAGAAGTCCCTTGGAGGGGGCAGGAGGGTGGGATGTCAAGAATGAATGAAGATCGACAACACAAGTGGAACGGTATGGTAAGGAAATAACTTTTTATCTGATTATGTCAATCATCATTCATTCTTGACTGATGGGACAGAGTCCCCAGCTACTTTAGAACCTGGGTGGCACTAAGGAAGGATGTTCCTAAGTATCACAGAGCCAAAGGATGCTCTTCCCCTGGAGACCATGTCTAATTTACAATGAGCGATAATGGTATGAGGAGTAGCCCATGTTGCAGCTGCACATATTTCTTCCATAGAAGCCATGGAATGAAATCTGGTAGAATGCACCCTAGCCGGAGCAGGCAGTTTGAGTTTATTTTGATTGTAGACAAAAGTAACACAGTCTCTAAGCCATTTTGATAAGGTAAACTTTGAAAGAGGTTTGGCCAATCTGGGCACTGAGAAGTATAGAAATAATTGGCCTCATTTTCTAGATGATTTTGTTCTGTCCAAGTAAAACATAATTGTCTGTGGACATCGAGCAGATGTAAACAGTATTTACCTCTGTTTGAAAAATTTGGAAAGAAAACTGGCAAGTCTATAGATTGGTTAATATTAGATTCTGATACCACTATGGGGAGGAAGGACTGGTTGGTTCTTAGTGAGACTCTTTCCTTGTGAAAAATGATATAAGAATGTTTCACACAAAGCTTGTAACTTGGAGATTCTTCTAGCAGACATGATAGCTACTAGGAAGATAGCTTTCCAAGACAAAGACTTGAGGTCGCAAGTAGCTGCTGGCTCAAGGGGCTTTCAAACTAGGCTTTGCAAGACTAAAGTCAAATCCCATGACACTAAAGGATCTTTGAAAGGGGGGGGGGGGGAGTTTAAATGTAAAGTGCCTTTAAGAAAAATTTTGCATAAACAATGAGACATCAAGGAATGATCATCAAGTCTGTCATGAAAATTGGAAATAGCAGCTAAATGAACCTTAACTTTGGACGTAGAGACTCCCATTTCAAATAAGGTCACTACCTATTCCAGGACCTTATCAACTGATGCTGATAAGGGGTCTATGTTGTTCTTAAAGGCCCAAATCGAAAATCTTTGCCATTTGCTTTGGTAATGCTTTCTGGTGGACCACGTATGGGAATCCTTTGTACTGAAGAGGATAAGTTATTCTTTCTGGCAATTACTGGAATTGGAGATATGAAGCAGTCAGCTTGAGATTTTGGAGATTGGGATACACCAAGCTCGGAGAGTGAGATAGCAGGTTCAGAGACGGGCCCAGAACCTAAGGGAGGTGAACCAGATGAGGCCAAAGAAAGGGGAAACAGACTTGGCTGGGCCAAAAGGGTGCAATGAGAATTACTTTCTTCTCATCCTTTGGGCTTTCCTCAAAAACTGGGGAATCAGTGGAAGAGGAGGAAAGGCATAAAGTCCCTCGGTCCAATCCAGGAGAAGTGAGTCTCTCGGGGACTCCCCGTGAGGGGGAATTAGGGCAAAGTAGCTGCTGCATTTGTTGTTTGTCATTGAGGCGATCAGATCATAGCACAGCTGGCCCCAATGATGAAAAATCTTCATCGCTATGTTGTGGTTGAGAGACAACCTGTGAGGCAGGAGGATGCATCTGCTCAACTTGTCCGCAATCACTTTGGATTTCCCCGCAATATGTGTTGCTACCACAAACCGGTTGGACATGACAGCCCATAGCCAAATTCTTAAGGCTTTCTGAAATAATCGGTAGGATCTGGTTCCTCCTTGTTTGTTGAGGGTGGGAGGTTGGCATAATGGTTAAGTTGTTTACCTTGCAGATGTAAGGTGCAGGGTTTGATTCTCACATGGGGTAATTGGCTAGTCTTAAAATGGCCCACAAGGGCAGTTAGTCTAATACTAATCTATGAACCTATGAATCTATGGATATACCAAATTTGTTCAATAGGCAGAAATCCATAATTGGCCACCAGTCCCCTATCGTTTTTTACACCAAAAAGAATCTTGAGTAAAATCTGGATCCTATTTGATCTGGTAGGACTTCTTGGATAACACGTTTTATAAGAAGCTTTTGGATTTCTACTGCTGCTAGATCCCTCTGACTGGTTGGAACATCGGGGATTAGTTTTTGAATGTGACATGGTAACCTCTGGTGATAATTTTCTGCACCCAGGTATCTGAACTTATTGTAAGCCAGGCTGATTGGTGCAGTGAAAATCTTCTACAGACTGCTTCCAGAGGTAAGCAATTGGGCCTCCATTCAGGAGTGCTGGTAGGGTTGTCCGGAAAAGGAATCTAGGAAGCCCTGATTATGTGGACCCCCTCTACCACAGTGAGTATGCCTTCCAGTAGAGTTCCTCCCCTGCCTAGGGGGGAGTACTCACCATGTGTGCCACAGATAGGCCCTTGGGATTTTTTGAACCACATTTTCCCACTCCTCTGATTCCTAAAATACGATCACTGAGAAGTAGAAAAAGGAATGCCCACAGCAAAAAGGGTCTTTCTGTCCTTCTTACACTGGGCTAGTGTGTCTTTAACATTTGGAGCAGTCAACCTGAGTGTTGACAAAGGAAGACTTGAAGGGCTCCACAAAGTCACACAAGTGCATCCAGGCAAGTCACCTTATGGCAATGCCTGTACCCGCTGCCCTAGACTTCCCTTTGGCTGCATGGGCGATGAGTCGCATGGACAAGTTTGAGATAGACTCCAGGGTGGCAAGCTGCGAGGCAACTTTGCCCTGAACCTCATCAGATACAGCTCCTGCAAGGGTGTCTGAAAGCTCAGTTATCAGATCCCCTTTGGAGTCTAGTAAAATGTGCCACGACGTTCAAGGACCCAATAGTGAAGGTCGATGATGCAAAATCCTGCTTCCCAAATTTGTCTATCGTTCTAGACTCTCTCTGTTAGGGGGGTGGACATTTGAACTCTCTTCAGCGAGTTCCTTTTAGGTGGCCGCCGCCACCACCATGCCATCCACTGCTAGACCCTTTGTCCAGTGGGGCTGGTCTTCTGGGGCTGTTAAAATTTTATCTGGCCTCAGGGGAATGGGCTCTATGGAATTAGGTGCCTTCCATGCCTGCCGAACAATCAGCTTAATTAGATCAGCAGTGGGTGGGGTCACCTAGGCCATAGATGGGTGGGCATAAAAAGCTTGCAAGAACACAGATTTCTCAGAGGGTGGGTTTGAGGGCTTCCAATCACCCCTCTGTTTGTCTCCAAAGGAACCATCTTCAGGAGTTGACCGGGGGGGGGGGGAGACCTTCCCCTTCATCGTAATCTGGGTCTTCGGTGACTGATTCTTCTGGAGAATCGAGGTGCTTCCTCTTGCACGTCCTCTTATGGGGGGGCTCTTCAGGGGGAAATTCTGAAGAGACTGAAGAGAGGGGACCCAGAACAGGGGTGCCTCACAGCTTCTCTGCCCGCAGTCGAGATTGTAAGTAGACTGACAGCTGCAAGCCACAGAATGCGAAAATATGGCACTCCGATGAGGAAGGAGCCAGCTGGGAGCCTGTGGAGGCCAAAGCTCTCTCCATGATCTGGAAGGCCGGCCCACCTGAAAGGGATGGGAGCCCAGAACGGAGAAAGACAACCTCGGAACTGGGGTCATACCCCACTCCAATGAGCCACCATCCAGAGGAGGAGCCGGGGGAGTGTTTGAAACCACCATGGTCTCAAGAGCCAAAGACGGCGCCATAGAAACAACCGCAACCATACTAAGGGTCTCGGAACCAACAGCCAAACTGCAATCACGGGTATGCAATGGATCTGAAGGCGCCGAAGACAACAGAGATGACCCCGGGTGCCGAGATGAGGTCCACCTTCAGCACAGAGGTGACTGGTAGTTGAACTGAAGGGCTCCAAACCTTGGAAGGAGGTTGAAAGAGGATAAACTGGTGGAGTCCTTGGACAGTCATTCTCGGCTCCAGGAGGGAGAGGTCTGCATAGGTGCAGGAAGACCCCTGGCTGCCAAAAGCTGGTCCACCAATCTAACTACGTCCAATTCAGAAAGACTCCTGGAAGAACGGATAGACATTCCCAAAGGGGACTTAGGTCTATCCACAAAGGGGCTGGGGAGCTGACCCAAGAATGGGTTCACAGAAAGGGGATATCTAGTCCTATGAAGTATTACTGGTTCAGCTTTCGGTACCATCGGTGGCTGTGTAGAAGGGTAAGCCGGGACAGAATGAGAAGAAAGTGATGCTGGTGCAGAAACTATTGTTGGTGCCGAAGAGTTCGTTGTCGCCGAAGTAGTCTACATCAGTCCAATAAGCGTTGGTACTGATGGAAACTAAGCCACTGCTGGTGCTGATTCTGTCAGTTTAGGTACTTTGGCTTTCAGTGCTAAGGACTCAGATGGAACCTGCGACTTATAAAATAAAAGGAAGAGACGGTGGCAAAGTCCGGGTCTGGAGTTTATCAATAAACTACAGAGCTGGACTTTACCAGTGTCTCAACCTGCAACTTATGAGACTACCTCATGTGCCGATGATGAGGTCAGCACAGAATGGCTTTTTTGTTTAGTATCTGGCTCAGAAGATTTAGAAGTCTCAGCCTTGGAGAAGGCTTCACTAAATGAACATTTCAAAAGCCTTTCAGAACGAGTTTGTTGCATCTCTCTGCTAAAGTACAGGCACTAAAGCACTGTCAAATTTTACAAGTAATATCCAGATGTGGGGCACCCAAACAGTATACGCAAGAAAGATGCCCATCTGAATTAGGTATCTTTCTGCCACAGTCCTGACATTGGTTCCCTCTGTGTTTCTGCCATATTCAGTTCACACTCGCACACACAGGCAGAATGGGGAAAGAAAATAGAAAAAAAGCTTTTTTTAAGTCAAGATCTACCAGCAATGGTATACCGGAGAGTGGAAAGAAGAAAGATACCAAAGATGGTATCCAAAGACTACCAATGTTAAGAAGAGAAAGGGAGGGAAGGCCTGTTACCAATGATGGTAAGTAGAAATACCGTTCGGTAAAAGGGTGGGTAGAATACAACATAAAGCAGTCAAACACTTGCAGAAAATAGCTAGGCTATCACAGAAGAAATTATAAGTAACTTATTAGCAAAACTGCTAGAAAAAAAGCACTAAATAAAGCACTTAGCTGAGAGCATCTGCTGATGCGTCCAATTTTCTGAGTGGCAAACAAGATCTGAGGTAATGGGAAGAGGGGTATTGTGGGTAGAGCCTTAGCTCGAGAGTTTTTGCTGGTGCAAGCTATGTATAATGGCAGAGTCAGCTCTGAGAGGTCAGAGCCAAACCCATCAGTCAAGAATGAATAAAGATTGACATCAGATTATTTGTTAAAAGCTGATACAACTTACATGGCAATGATTTAACATTTAGGGACATTTTAGCCAGTTTAGAAAAATTAAAGGCAAGTTAATAAAACAGGAATTGCAATATGAAGTGAGAGAAAAAACAGGGTTATGGCATATTTAGAGAGAGTCTGGGAGAGAAACTGAAGTAAGGAAGTAAGTGAAGAAGAGAGAGTAAGGATGTGTAAGATTTGAACAGTGAAGAAGGGGGAATAAGATCTGTAAGGTATGAATAGGTACTTGCTCATGTTTAGCCTGAGCAAGAACAGAGCCAAGGTTTGGCTATGAAGTCTTGCAGAAGGGTTTTAAAGGCCTGGAGGGAGCGTATTGATTTGATGGCTACAGCTAAGGAGTTCCAGGCCTTGGCAACAAGGTACAAGTAAAGACAATGCCCAGCAGATCCGATAGGTTTGTGGACAGAGGAGTTTTTGGTAACTGGATCAGAGAGGAGTTTTTGGTAACTGGATCATAATGATCAACGGGGAACACAATTCTGTAGAATGGCATTTACTGCTGGATAAGTAGATGGATGTGGAATTATTTCATAATAATTTCATAACTGGTAAAAAGCTGTGTACCTGCCAGCTGATTGGGCAGTTCAAACCAATTTGGGCTTTTAAGTGCTGTACAGTGGGTAGGTTCTGAAAGGGGTGTTTGCTCAAAATGTAGTCACTTTATTAAAGCATTGTTCAAGTTTTGCTTTTTATGATGCCTGGAAGTTAGTAAGGATGGGGATGGGTGCCATAAAATAGTGAGGGGGAGAGGCAAGAATAATTTTTGTTGCTTTAGTGAGAAAGTTTTTAGCTCTGCAAAGCATCCCTAGGTTTTAGTGATTTTTTTTAATGCAATTTTGTATATGCAGGTCAAATTTAAGACTACCCATCCATCATCTCTAAACATTTGCTATGAGACGTGACTTCAATGGTTATATTAAAAAAAGATTTACATTTTTGTTTTTCATGACAGAGAAATTTGGGGAAAAAGTAGTATGTTTTTTGGGTGTTGAGCATGAGTTGCAAGATACAAAGCCATATTTTAGTGGCTGTTAAAGCTTCCCCAAGTAATTTTTTTTTGGATACGAGTGTGGAGTCATATGTGTATTGTATTAGTGAGGCCTGTTGTGTGGATGTGTGGAGGGTGTTGGTGGCAATGTTAAAGAGGAGGGATCCAAGGACAGTGCCTTGTGGGGCACCACAGTAGTGACTGAAACAGAGGGTGGAGTGCCACTTTTACATACTAACACCTATTGGAAAAGTACCTTCTGAAACATAGAAGTGTTGGCTAAGACAGACCAAGTAAGGACATTTGAAGTTTGTTCTCAAACTGTGTGGAAGGCTCTAGACAAGTCTAGAAATAAGGAGACTAGTTTGCTGTTATCTATAGCTTTATTGACTGTATCTATAAGGGTTAGAAGTGCAGTGTTAGTACTATGGGAGGGATAAAAGCCCTGTTGTGTGGGGGATACGAGTTCTTCCTGCAGAAGATAGTTTAGCAATTGTTTTGAACACACTTTTCAAGTATGCTGGAAGGGTGTAAGATTGCTAAAGGTCTAAAGTTAGCGCTGTTTGTTGAATTTCTTCCTTAACATAAAGGGATATGGTACAATTTTTTCCAGAGTGAGGGAAAGTACAGTTTTGTACCTACCATAAATGTAGATGTTCGAGTGTATACACTGCTGCAGTCATTACACTTGGGTTATCCTGCTGTCAGGCGGTTCCCCAGTCGGTCTGAGTTCCAAAGTCTTGGTCCGGCGTCAGTTGCTGTCACCTCCTCCCTGACGTCAGTGCGACAGGGGTATATAAGATGCAGCAGACGCCATTTTCTTCAGTTTTTCTTGCCCCAGATGTCAGGTGCCTCTAAATAGGTAGGCAATTCTAACTGCTAATAAAACATACATAAGAAAAGCAAAAAACAACTTACAGCTACCAGCAAATACTCCCCATAGGTAGTAAGGGTAGAAGACATAGGTACGTACCAGCCAGTAAGAGGGGAAGGAGGGAGGGTAACCTGGACTGCAGCAGTGTATACATTCGAACATCTACATTTATGGTAGGTACAAAACTGTACTATGTTCATCGTGTTACACTGCTGCAGTCATTACCCTTGGGTAGAATCCCAAAGCTGAGGTAGGGTGGCTGGTTCTATAAGGCATTAGGGGTGGCTACAAGGCCCTGCAGCACTGCAGTGGCGAAGCCAGCTCTGGATTTAGAGTATAGAGGCAGATGGTAATGCTTGGTGAAGGTATGTACAGAACTCCAAGTTGCTGCTTCCAAAATATCCTTGGTAGGTACTCCCCTGAGGTAGGCAGTTGAAGTGGCTGTTGCCCTGGTGGAGTGAGATCTAATGCTGCTAGGTACAGGTTTTCCAAGGTATGTGTAGCAGAAACATATACAATGTCCTATCCATTTGGAGATAGTCTGTTTTGAAATGGCTTTTCCCTGTGCTCCTGCAGCATATGCTACCAATAATTGCTCAGATTTTCTGAAAGCTTTGGTTTTGTCCAAGTAGAAGCGTAACTGCCTGTGAATGTCCAAAGAGTGCAGTAGTCTCTCCCCTTTATTCTGTGGTTTAGGATAAAAAGTTGGCAGGTGAACAGTTTGGTTTAGAGCCACACTGGAGACCACCTTTGGCATAAACATAGGGTTAGTTCTTAAAGACACCCTGTCCTGGTGGAAGATGAGGAAAGGTTCCACTACCATTAGTGCCTGTAATTCTGAAACTCTTCGTGCTGTTATTGCCAGGAGCAGAGCAGTTTTCCAAGAGATATATTTTAATTCTGCTGTGTTAGCTGGCTCAAAAGGAGGTAAAGTTAGTTTTTCCAAAACAAAGCTGAGGTCCCAAGTTGGAGTAGGTGCTCTACAGGGCGGTCTTATGTTTTTAGCCCCTCTGAGGTACTGTTTTAACAGAGGATTAGAAAAAATTGGTGGATCCGTGCTGTAATGAGCAGAGATGGCAGAGGTGTGGATCTTGATGGATGAGAAGGAGAGGCCTTTGTCCAGCATCTCAGTTAAGTATTGTAGTATCTGAGGAATGTTTGGGACGAGGGTCAAGGCTGTGAGCTTGGTTCCAGGCACAGAATCTCTTCCATTTATCCGAATAGGCTTTCCTGGTACTAGGCCTTCTGGCCTCCAGAATGACATCCATAACAGCCTTGGAGAGAGGCATTGCTTGCTTGACCAAGGAATCTTCCATGCAGCTAGGTTTAAGGTCTTTAGCTGGCTGTGTAGTATTTGATTGTTGTGCTGAGTCAGCAGATGTGGGATTTGAAGCAAAATCCAGGGTGGTTCTTGTGCTAAGCTCTTTAAGATTGGGTACCAATGCTGGCATGGCCAGTCTGGTGCAATCAGGATCATCTCTGGCTCTTCTTGCCTGGCTTTTATGAGTAACTTTGGCAGGAGAGGTAGTGGTGGGAAAGTGTATACTTGTAGGTTCAACCAGCTGAATGAGAGGGCATCCACTTTCCATGCTTGTGGATGGTAACTCCTTGTGCAGAATTTTTGAAGCTGGCAGTTTATTGGAGATGCAAACAGATCTATGTCTGGGCTCCACCATTTCTGTGTTATCAATCTGAATATTTGTGGATTCAATTCCCATTCATGTGGATCCATGATGTTTCTGCTCAAGTCGTCTGCCAGTGTGTTTTTCTCTCCTGGCAGGAATTGTGCTTGCAGATGAACTTGAAGGTTTATAGCTGTGTTCCACAAGGTCATAGCTTGTCTGCATAGGGGATAGGAGTGAGTGCCCCCTTGCTTGTTTATGTACCACATAACTGTGGTGTTGTCTGTCTTTAGCAGTAGTTGCCCTAGATGCAGCAGGTCCTTGAAAGCTATAAGGGCATTTTGTACAGCTAGCATCTCTTTTTGATTGATGTGAAGATGCCTTTGTTCTGCGGGCCACGTGCCCTGAATACATTTGCCTGCCATGTTTGCTCCCCAAGCGTAATCCGATGCATCTGTTGTCAGTGTTTGCCTGGCTGTGGGTTGTGTAAAAGGCTGTCCCTTGTTGAGGTGACAAGCTTGAGCCCACCATTGAAACACCTGTTGAAGGCAAGGGATTAGTGGTATAACTGTATCCAAACTTTGACAGTGTTGAGACCATACATTCTTTAGGTACCATTGTAGTTTCCTCATATGCAGTCTGGCATATCGAATTAGTAGTATGCAGGATGCCATGTAACCCAAGGCCTGCAGAATTTTTCTTGCAGGGAGTTGGGTTTTTGTTGCCATCAATTGAAAGTATTGAGTCAGTTGTCCTTGCTTGTCTGGCATGAGATAAGCCATCTGGGCCGTTGTGTTCAAGCTGGCACCCAGGAATATAATCTCTTGTGAGGGCACTAGTTTTGATTCCTTTTCGTTTACTGTGTACCCCAGGCTACTTAACTTTTTTTTACAAACGCCAGATGCTTTAGAAGAATGTCCTTGCTCTCGCTTGAATCAAGCAGTCATCCAGGTACGAATAAATTTGAATTCCTTTCTGTCTGCAAAATGCAATTACTGGTGCCAGGCACTTTGTGAAGACATTGGGCACAGTAGATAAGCCAAAGGGCAGTGCAGAGAATTGGTATTGCATTGAACCAGTTATGAATCTGAGGTATCTTCTGCAGTTTTGTCTGATAGGGACATGCAGGTATGCCTCCTTGAGGTCCAAAGTCACGACCCAAGCTTTCTTGCCCAGCATGGGAAGAAGCTGTAGTGTCAACATTTTGAATTTCGGAACATCCAGGTAAGTGTTTAGAGATGAAAGATCCAGAATGGGCCTCCAGGCTTTGTCCTTTCTCGGTACCAGAAAGAGTCTCGAGTAAAACCCTTGTCCTTGCTCCTGTGATGGTACCTGTTGAATAGCTCTCATATCCATGAGTGCTGTAGTTTGTTTTTGAGCCTCTGCCCATTGATTTGGTGGCAGATTTGGCATTCCTTTTAACCTTGGCAGTGTGTGAAAGTGGAACCTGTAACCTTGAAATACAATGTTGAGAACCCATTTGTCTTTGGTGATCATTTGCCAATTGTGGTAGAAGAGTGCCAGTTTTCCTCCCAAGGGGGCTGCCAAGAGGGATTTGTTTGGCAGCTGTAGTGGGAAGGCATTGGAGCTGCTTTTTATATGACTGGGGCCTGTCTTCCCCTTCTTTCTGGCCTGATGCAACCCATTGTCGAGGCCTGTAAGGACCTTGTGTTTGACCTCTACCTCTTGGACGTCTGGTATCTTCCCCTTTGAGGGCTGTCTGTAATTGGAAAGGACAGATTCTTAGTTGGCCAGTTTCTGTTAAATCTAGGAGGCTGAACTTGTAAGAAATCCTTCACCGTTTGCATAGATTTTGCCTTATCCTCCATTTTCTTTAATACCTCTTCTGCCTTAACTCCAAATAACACATCCTGCTGCAAAGGTGCATCCAATAATTTTGCTTTAACATGATCTGGTAACGCATGTTCTTTTAACCAAGCATGTCTTCTAATGACAGAGCCTGTAACTGCTGCTCTGCAGGAGGCCTCTAGAGAATCAAAACCACATTGCAAAGTATGCTTTCCCACTTGTTCAGCTGCATGCAATAAATCCTGCATTTCTTTAAAATTAGGAGGATCTGATTCTGGAAGCATTCTTTGTTTTAACTGAGACAGTAAAAATTGCTGATATTTTAGCATGTGAAACTGGCAATTTAAGGCTCTCATTGCTAAAGTTGCAGAAGTATATACTTTCTTTCCCCATCTGTCTAATGCTCTGGAATCTCTGTCAGAGGGAACTGGATTCTTGGCTGATGAGGCCTTAACTCCTTTGGGTCCCTGAGAAATAGTTTCAGGGTCAGCTACAGAGCTTTTATACAGAAATTTATGTGAGTCAGGGAACCCTGTAGTATCTGTCAGGTTTAACAGGGGCTGGAGGTAAGGAATCAGGATTTAAGCTGGATTCAGTATACAAATCATCCACAATATCTAACACTGGCGGAATAGCAAGGGGTCTGTGTTGAGGTAATAAAAGGAAGTCTCTGAGCCTTTTCTTGGATTCTGAGTAATCCTGGCCTTCCCAGTGGAAATGCTCCCTCATGGTATGTAGGGTTTCCCCAAAGGAGTAGTCCCTCAGGCGGTGAGGCTGATGGAATTGATTCCTCAGCATCAGAATCCTCATAAGGGGGTAAAGAGTATCCTAGGTCTGAGGATGAATCAGAAGAGATGGACACCTGGTCAGATGAGTCATAGTCTGCATCCTGTCTATGCCTTTTATCAGGAGGAGGATGTGACCCCCTGATCAGAGTGATTAGGTCTTCGGCCATTTTGAGCATTTGTTTCTTAGGCATGGAGGCCTGCCATGGAGAATGCTGTATTTGTTTCTTTGATTTTAAAGGAGGCTTAGACTTAGCTGAGGGTTTAATGCTTAACTGAGTAGGTCTGAAGACACCCTCTGAAGCTATGGGTTGCTCAGCTACTCCGGATCCCTCTGAAAGGTTAGTCTCGGTAGGATGAATAACTTGTGCGTCCGAAGGCCCAGCCATCTCCACGTGGGAGTCAGAGGCGGCCTGTGGTGATACAGAAGCGGTTGTTCAGGGGCTGCGAAGGCACCTCGCTGAAAACCGGAGAACCGGCGACTGGCCTAGAAGAGGCTTCGTCATCAGTTTTGGGCCTCGAATGCCTATCCTTGTCTATGCGCTTTTTGTGTATTCCGGTCGTTGGAAGTTCCGACGGCATGGTATAATTGAATTTTCTACCAAAATAATGTCGGGCAAAATCAAACCGACATTTAATAGTGCGCTTGTTAAACCTAGCACAAAACCGACAACCAGTGACATCGTGGTCTGGGCCTAGACATGCGATACAATAGGAATGGAAATCCTTATGAGGTATTTGCTTCCCACAAGAAATACAGTTATTAACTTTTACTGACATCGGTCTGAGACAACAAAAAGTTTCCCCAATTGGGGTACTTAGCTTTGTAGAAGACTTCGGTTCTGGATTCGGAATGCAAATCTCAGGGGACGGCCGACCGGCACTTGCGAACTGCTTTTGCTTTGGGCACCACGCGACAAGAAAGATGGCTTCGGCTGCATCTTATATACCCCGTCGCACTGACATCAGGGATGAGGCGACAGCAACCGACGCCGGACCAAGACTTTGGAACTCAAGCCAACTGGGGAACCGCCTGACGGCAGGATAGCCCAAGTGTAATGACTGCAGCAGTGTAACACGATGAACATCGTAAGATTCCTGGAGTGACCCAATTATAATGACTGAGACAGGATAGGCAATGCTATTGGCTGCCATTTTAAGGTACTCATTTGGAAGGTCATTAGCTGAGTAGAGTATGGTTTGAGCTTGTTTAAGGGTAGTTTTATATAAGATGTGGTCAAAGATTTGAAGGTGGATGTGGCAACATGTGGCTGTTGAACAGAGTTAGAATTAGACACTGTGAGATCCTTGGTTAGGGCTGTACAATCTATGAAAAAAGACGTTATGTACTCACCATAATGTTCCATGTTTGTTGCCCAGTATCTCGCCTTCATTCTTGCTGGTTAGGTTCGGAGCCGATCCTCGGCTCCAACTCGGCCGCATACCAAAGCTCGAGAACTTCTACTGGCTCGAGGCTACAATCTATCCTAGGATGCCTAGCGGCTGTTCCCCAGATCTCGTTTGAGAGACTACTCCCTAGAGTATGCTAACATGCAGAAAATAAATTTTATGAAATATATTGGTCATAAAGGTAAAGAGGCAAGAAGCGAATCAGACCATATTTGCCAATTGTAAAGTCCTCTAAATCCTCCAAGATGGGGAATGGATGGGTGGGACGCAAGAATGAAGGTGAGATACTGTACAACAAACATGGAACGTTATGGTGAGTACATAACTTCTTTATGTTATGTTGTCCTATCTCGCCTTCATTCCTGCTGGTTGGGACAGAGTCCCCAGCACCTTTCTCTTGGGTGGCTCAAGGGAATAAACTCTTCAGGACAGTGGAACCAAAGGATGCCCTGTTCTGGGAGGCCACATCTACTTTTTAATGGGAGATAAAGGTGTGAGGATTAACCCATGCAGCAGTACAAACTGAATCCAATGGGAGTCTGGACTGAAAGGCAATGGAAGTAAGACACTGCTCTAGTTAAATGTCCTTTAACTTTCCCTGGCGGTTCTTTATTATTAGAATTATAGACATAGGTGATGGTCTCAGTAAGCCATTTGGACAAAGCAACTTTTTAGACTGCCATGCCTTTTTTATTTTCTGAATAGGAAACAAACAACTGGTCTCACTTTCTGAAATCTTTGGTCCTATGCAAGTAAAAATGCAACCGTCTATGCACATCCAGTTGGTGAAGCTTATATTCTGCTTTGTTGCCACAGCTAGGAAAAAACAAAAGCAATTCTATAGGTTTAAATTCGCTTCAGAACAAACTTTTGGTAAGAAGGAAGGATTTGCCTGAGGGAAACTCTTACCTGTGGAAAATCACTGTTTCAGACAACTCCAAAATAATTTTAGTATTGCCCCCTTTCGTTCTTTTCAACCTTGTCAATAATAAAAAAACAAAAATATTTTAAAATTGGAACAAACTACAGAATGATTATATAGTGCACTACTAACTTTCCTATTCTTGAGGTCCTCACAGGCTCAGCTCAAGATTAAGAGAGAGATTTACAATAAAAGATCCACTGTTTTTTGCCCTATTTTCGGGTCCGAGGTTACATCTAATTATGCTATGATTAAGCATGATGGCATCCCGTATATGTAGCAATGTGATGGCATTTAATTACAATAAGGATTGTTCTCAATTTTTAACTATTTTGAATTCGGCTTGGGACAAAAGTTTTGACATGGAACTTAAACAGTGGTTAGGTGATGAGCCAAAAATTGTGTATAATAGAGGTAGGAACTTAAAAGCTATTCTAGAGCAGAATGGGATGAGACCAAGTGGAATATACAGGTCTAGAATGTATAAGAGTGGTTGTTGCAGCTACTGCAAATACATTAATGACGGCCCTTATGTGGCAGTGGAGGGCTACCACCGAACCTTGGAATGTCCTGGGCGGGGTACTTGTACTACAGGAAACATTGTATACATAGCATCTTGTAGCACATGCTCAGCACTTTATGTTGAAAAAACTATATGCAGATTAAGAGACAGAATTGCCAAGCATGTGAGGGACATCAAGAATAGGAAAGTTAGTAGTGCACTATATAATCATTCTGCAGTTTGTTCCATTTTTAAAAGATTTCTGTTTTTTTATTATTGACAAGGTTGAAAAGAACGAAAGAGGGGGCAATAATAAAATGATTTTGGAGTTGTGTGAAATAAAGTGGCAAATGAGATTAAATGCCAAAAGTCCACCAGGCATTAATGATAACATCTCTATTGCCCCCCTATTGAAATGGAGATCTATGATTATATAGATACTTCAGTATTGTTTTAACAAACTATTCATTGCACCTTTTCACGTTTTGGGTTACACCCATATGTACTAGTTTAATGCGAGTGTTTTTAAATTTCTGTGGCGTTTTAAACTATTTTGCTCGATTCTCAGCTAGAGCGTCTTCTGCGTGGAGACGTGCGTGAATGGGCGCACCTTCGTTGAAGGTTGTGTGTCAGGCCTGGCAAGCCAGTACGTAAAAATCAACTGCCAATCATTAGCGGACCGATGTTCCGCTGTGGCGACCCCTAACCGGGAAAAGCCGAAAGACACAAACAATTAATTACTGGTTTTTAACCTAGGCAGCAGTCAATTACTACTTGTGATGTCATCTGATTTTTAATATATAAAGGAAGTGATGTGTTTTTATGGTGACTCTGATGAAGCCTAAGACTTACAGGTGAAAGCGCTCAGTCACCAACTGGTATAATAAAGCAGTGTTTTTGTTCGATGACCAGTGTGGTTTGCCCTTCATTTTTTGTTTTTAGTGATTTGGTTTTTTGTTATTCTCACCCTGCGTGTGGTGAGTTTGAGTTTTCTTTTGAGATATGGGGAACAGCTGCTAGGCATCATGGGATAGATTGTAGCCTCGAGCCAGTAGAAGCTCTCGAGCTTTGGTATGCGGCCGAGTCAGAGCCGAGGATTGGCTTTGAACCCAACCAGCAAGAAGGACGGTGAGACAGGACAACATAACATCAGGAGTTGAACTCTATTGCAGTTTTGAGTGGTAAGTTATTGGGAGAGGGGTTAGGTTTGAATTTATGACTGGAAAATAAGATTTCTTTAATGGCTGACCAGAATTGTTTTAGGTTTGTTTACACTATTGTTCTGAAAACTGTTATAATATAGTTTTGTGTCTTTATTTTTTTCCCTTTTAATACACTACATGGCCATTAGGATGTGCCAGGCCACCAAACAGGATTATACTCAAGTGTCCATTAGCTGCGAGTATGCAACTTCTGCTCAGAGTTGGTACACATCAGCCTTTTTCCAGAAATTGTATTCACCTTGTTGTCATTACATTAGATGCAAATCATACAGATCTCACCAGCCAAACTGAAAGTACTGATAAAGCACCCTGCTGCCATGTAAATCAGAACTGAAATGCAGTGACATCTTTTACAGTACAATGTGATTTGAATGTGCTTTGTGTACCCAAGTGTTTTATTAGAACTGTGTAAATATTTTTATTATGAGTTATCATATAGGAATTGATATATAGTGTTATTATACAAAAGAAGAAAAAAAGAAGTTATGTTCTTACCATAACGTTCCATGTGGAGTGTTCATCTCGCCTTTGTTCTTACACACGGGTTCGGAGCCGATCCTCGGCTCCGAGTCGGCCGCATAGCAAAGCTCTGCATCTAAGAGAAGCTCGAGACCAGGCTATATCCCACAATCCTCCCTGCCATTACTCAGATCTAGTTTGCAAGCAAACCAGAACAACAATAACCCTGAGGTGCTAAGGGTACAAACTGCCACAAAAGAAAAAATTTAGAGACACCATCTCACTGACAAACCAACTAAGGGTAATGAAACATACCCGGAAGAGGTAAAGACATGTGGACCAGACTCTAGTCCTACTCGTTCTTCCAAACACGTGAGGGAGGGAAGGGGGGGGATGTAAGAACAAAGGCGAGATGAACACTCCACATGGAACGTTATGGTAAGAACATAACTTCTTTATGTGAGTGTGTTCAATCTCGCCGTTTGTTCTTACACACGGGTAGCGTCCCTAGCTCCGTCACCCTGAGTGACTCATGGAAGAACGTTCCTGAGCACAGTGGAACCAAAGGATGTCCTGTCTTTGGAGGCTTTGTCAACCCTATAATGAGCGATGAAAGTATGTGGTTTAGACCACGTGGCTGCTGCACAAATCGTGTCCAAAGGCAGGCGAGCTGCATGAGCCAAGGAAGTGGAGACGGACCTAGTAGAATGGCCTTTCGGTTTGGTGGGTAAGGCCTGATTTGACTTAGAATACACAAAGGCTATACAATCAGTAAGCCATTTAGAAAGCGTACGTTTTGTAACTGCCATGCCCTTTATATTGTCTGCAAATGCAACAAAAAGTTGATCTGTTTTTCTGTAATCTTTAGTCCTGTCTAAATAAAATCTGAGTTGTCTGTGAACATCTAACTTGTGCAACATATATTCCAACTTGCTGGTATGGTTCTTGAAGAAAGTAGGGAGTTCAATGGATTGATTAATATTTATGACAGAACATACCTTAGGAAGGAAGGACGGATTTGTTCGTAAAGAAACTCTATCTGGGTGAAAAATTAAGTAAGGCGGTTTAATTGACCGTGCTTGCAGCTCTGACACTCTCCGAGCTGAAGTAACCGCCACAAGAAAAAGAGTCTTCCACGACAGAAACTTCAGGGGGCAAGAAGAGGCTGGTTCGAAAGGTGGTAACATTAGTTGTGACAACAACAAATTTAAATTCCATGGGAATAAAGGGTCTCTGATGGGAGGTCGAAGATGGAAGGAACCTTTCATAAAAGCTTTACAAAGCCTGTGGGACATAATAGAAGAACCGTCCTCACCAACATGGAAGTTGGATATGGCAGCCAACTGCACTCTTAATGTGGAAGTAGAGGCCCCTTCATGGAAAAGGATGGAAAGAAATTCTAGAACTTTATGTAAAGGAGCAACCAGGGGGTCCAAGTGTTGACTAGATGCCCAGTACACAAAGCGTTTCCATTTATTGTTGTAGAGTTTTGTGGTGGAAGCCTTATGAGAGGCAACCAAAATGCGATGCACTGCCGGAGAAAGTAGATCAGACCTGGCTAGGCGGGGAGGTGGAGCAGCCAAGCTGCTAGTTTGAGGGATAGAAGAGACGGGTGAGGAACTCCCGACGAATGTGTCAGTAGATCTGGTACTGGGTCCAGGATCCAAGGTTCCTCTGTTTGATGGGCTTGAAGAAAGGGGAACCATATCTGTCGAGGCCAGAATGGGGCTATGAGTATAATTGTCCTTTCCAGATTCATGGCTTTCTGGAGAAATCTGGGAATCAAGGGGATAGGTGGGAATGCATATCGGGGGCCAATCGTGTATCAGTGCATCCCTGGGGACATCCCCTGGAGGGGGTAGAAGGGCAAAATAGCTTCTGCATTTGGTATTCATTGGGGAGGCGAATAGATCGCAGCATGGCTGGCCCCATTTGCAGAAAATTCTTTCCGCCACTTGTAGTTTGAGGGACCACTCATGAGGTAACAGGATGGCTCTGCTCAACCTGTCCGCAATGACGTTGGATGACCCAGGGATGTGCGTTGCTATCAGAAAGCGACCCGTGGACTTTGCCCATTGCCAAATTCTCATGGCCTCTCTGCATAATGGGTAAGATCTGGTTCCCCCTTGTTTGTTTATGTACCAGACTACAGACATGTTGTCTGTCTGAACTGCTACTGCCCCTAGAGGTAGGAGGGTTTGAAAGTGTTGCAACACCAAGAACACCGCCCCTCATTTCCAGAACATTTATGTGCAGGTTGTACTCTATGTTGGACCATTCCCCTTGGACTGTTCTTCCCTGAAAAAGTCCCCCCCACCCTATCAGGGAAGCGTCCGTGGTTATAGTGGCTGTCGGATTTGGTAGAACAAATGGACGACCCATAGTGAGATCCTGGCTGGACACCCACCATGAGAGGTCTCGCTTGCAAGAATCTGTTATCAAGATCTCGTACTTTAGGGGTAACTGTTGGAACGACCACTGCGTGAACAGCAGCCATTGGAGGAGCCTCATGTGCAACCTTCCCATGGGAATCGCAATCAGGGACGCTGCCATGAGTCCCAAAACTTTCAACACCAATTTGGCTGGGGCTTTCCTGCATTGCAGCAGAAGAACCTGTTCCTTGAGGGATGAAGCCCTTACTTGAGGGAGCTTTACCAATGTTAAACGCGTATCTAGGTCCGCTCCGATAAATGAAATATGCTGTGAGGGCAGTAAGACAGATTTTTTGAAGTTTATGGAAATCCCTAGGTGGGAACAAAGGTTGACTGTATAGTTTCTTGCTTGTATGAGGAGATGCTCGGTGGTGGCGGTGAGGAGCCAGTCGTCCAGATAGGAAAACACCCGGAATCCTAGACATCTCAAGTGAGATGCTACCACTGCCATGCATTTGGTGAATACCCTGGGGGCTGAGGTGAGCCCAAAGGGCAGGGCTCGAAATTGAAAATGACCGACTCCCAGCCGGAAGCGCAGGTGATCTCTGGACGTTCTGGCCATCTTGATGTGGTAGTACGCGTCCTTGAGATCTATCGAGCACATCCAGTCATCCTTCTGTAAAAATGGAAGGATCGATTGAAGCGTGACCATCCGGAACTTTTCCTTCTTCACGAAGGTATTGAGATTGCTGAGATCCAAAATGCGTCTCCAGTCCCCTGTCTTTTTCGAAACTAAAAAGAACCTTGAGTAAGTTCCGGATCCTTTTTGGTCCGCCGGGACTGGCTGAATGACTTTTTTTGAGCAGCTTTGAAATTTCTATTGCTGCTTGGCCTCGCAGACGGGGTAGCACATCTGGAGACCTTCTTTGTTGGGGTGGAGTTGACATAAGGGGTATTTTGTATCCTCTGGTTACAATGCTTTTTACCCAGGAGTCTGAGGTGAGAGTTTGCCAGGCCTGTGGGTATAAAGCCAAGCCCCCATTCAGGAGTGCTGGAAAGGCTTACCAGGGATAGTATCCCTGTCGCCTTGGTTCTGCGGACCTCCTCTGCCGCCGGGGCGGCGTCTTCCATGTCTGCCCCCCCCCTCTGCCTCTGGGGGGGGGGGTTCACTCTGTGTGGCCTGGAAAGATCCCAGAGTTCTACGGAACCACATTTTTCCGCCTCGTTGCCCTTTGGGGTATGGTCTGGATGGAACGGAAAAATGGACTCCGACAGCAGACAGAGTCTTTCCTTCCTGCTCACACCGAGTTAATGTCTCTCACTTTGGGCCCAAAAAGAGTGGCACCATCAAAGGGGGCGTTGGCGAAAGAAGACTTGAAGGCTTCCGCAAAAGAGCACAGCCGCATCCAGGATTGTCTTCGTAGAAGAATCGCTGAAGCTGCGGCCCTACTCGACCCTTCAGCCGCATACGAGATGAGCCTCATGGACGAGTTCACTACGGAGGTAAGGGTGTTAAGTTGTGCTGTCACCTTGTCTGAAACAGCAGCATCTGTGTTACCCTGGAGGGTATCTCTCAGCTCCTTGATGAGATCCTTCTGTAGTCATGTAAAATGTGTCAAATAGTTTAGCGAACGCATGGAAAAAGTCGCTGAACTAAAAATGCGCTTCTCCTTTTTAGTGGCTGCGGCCACCACCATAGCGTCAACGGGGACTCCTTTTGTGAGATAGGTCTTGTCCTGGGGAGCAGTAATAAATTTACTTGGTTTTCGAGGGACCAGTTCCACTGTGTCCGGTGTCTCCCACGCCCTTCGAGCAATTAAATCCATTAACTCATCGAAGGGCGGAGTAACCCAGGAGGTAGAAGGTTGAGCACCAAATGCCTTCAGCAACACTGACTCATCCTCAGTGGGGGCTAGGGACTGTCAATCACCCCTCTGTTTTAATATCTCCAAGATGTCCGCAAATGAGACATCCTCGGAGGGGGATTTTGGGGACCCCTCTGACTCATCCAAGTCAGTGTCAGAAGTTAGAGATTCCTGTGGGGAGTCTAAGTGCCTCCTCTTGCATAATCTTTTCCTCGGGACCTCATCGGAGGGGGATTCCGGTGAGGCCTCCGAGGAACAGGGGGCATCCTCTAGGGTTGGCTGAGACAATGGTGCTCCACGCTTTGGATATGTCGTGGGAACAGAAACAGAGAGCGGCTCCTTAAGGGAGGGAGAAGACACGTCCGATGTAGTGGTTGTCTGTGTAGACAAAACCTTCCTCATAAGGACAAAAACCCCTGAACCTCAGGTCGAGGACTCCCCCGGTTCCGAAGAACATGGAAGAATCCGAGACATGGGGCCCAAGGGTCTCGACCCCGAGAACGGAGCTGAGCCGATCTGCGCCGAGGCCCCGAGAGGGAGTCTGAACCGAAAGGTCGGAACGACTCTCGTTCCCGGAACCAAGGAGAGATAGTCGACTCCGCGACTCACCTATCAGTTCCGATGGAGTCAAGGTAAATGGTGTCGATCGTGCAATGGACGGTTTCGGCACCGAGGGCTCCACTATCATCGGCTCATCCTCTTCTGGCTCCGACGACTGGATGGGTCTCGAAGGAGGACCTGTTGGAGATAAAGGAAGGCCTTCTAGTTTCGACACTAACTGGGAGGAAACTGCAATCAATTTGGAAAGGGCCGTGTTCTCCATAAGTTTCTGCACGACACGATCCACATCAGTATCAGATAATGGTCTGGAAGATCGGGTCGAAGATGGCACCGACCGAAGAATAGACGGTGGCGGTAGTTCCGACACCGGTTCCAAGACCTGGGGCTCAGTGAGACAAACGTTCGATGCTCGGCCCCGAAGTCTGTGGAACCGGCGAACGAACTCTAGAAGATGTACTCGGAGCCGATGACATGGGCTCCGACATCTTCGACCCCTTCGAAGACTTAGAAGCCTGGTCAGACTTGTCCAAGGCCTCTTGGAAGGCAGGCTTAAGAAGCCCCCTATCAATAAGTTTCCTGCGTCTATCTGTCATCACCCTCCCACTGAAGGAATGGCAAATAGAGCAATCCTCTTGAAAGTGGAGAGGGCCAAGACAGTAGATGCAGGAAGTGTGGTTGTCAGTGATGGACATTTTCTGTCCACACTGACACCTTTTGAAGCCAGACTTGGCTTTTTCAGACATAACTTAAAAAAGAGGTATTTAAAGTTTAACAGTTTAAAAGAATTTACAGTTAGGTAAGGGTAGGCAACAAAGGGAAACCTATTAAAAAAAACCTAACTATAATATACACACAAACACACTATAGTATAGAAATATAAAATATCCACAAAAAAACTATAGGAGAATAATAACTTTTGAAAGAAGAAAAAGAAGAAAAAAGACCATCTTATCTGTCTAATAACTAATCTCTGGTCCGAGCTCTCTGAAGCGATGTGACCTGTTGCAGCGGCAAACTAAATCTGAGTAATGGCAGGGAGGATTGTGGGATATAGCCTGGTCTCGAGCTTCTCTTAGATGCAGAGCTTTGCTATGCGGCCGACTCGGAGCCGAGGATCGGCTCCGAACCCGTGTGCAACAACAAATGGCGAGATTGAACACTCTCACATCATGGTGATCTAGAATGTAATTTCCATTCAGCATTACACATGGTTTCCACCTAAGGGCCGTCCGCCCTCTCTGATCAAAAGGCATGTGAAACTGATGCCCAGGATACACGTTTACTAAGTTTGCATTATAACACTATTTATAAGCAAAAATTACTAGGCAAGGCAATATTTACATTAACTGAATAAAGTAGATAAACTCCATATACTGAAGGCACTGTGCTGCCATGAAAATCCGGCCTGATATGCAGTGAAATTTTTTGGAGTAGAATGTCACTTGAATATGTTTAGTACCAGTGCATTTATTAGAATTCTTTAATTTTATTTTGTACTGTCATGGAGGAACTGAAATATGAGCTCTTATACAGAACTAGTAATGTACTTCATTGGGCTTTTATGGTCACAGTATGGCATTATACCTGGTCTCCACCTGGTGTTACTATTTAACTTCTACTCACAATACAGGGTGGAACTAATATTTAGAACACATATGCACTAAGTTCTCATTACATCTGAAATAATCATTCACATTTCTCTACTTACGTACTGAAATAAAGGTGAGGCCTAAACTGCATGTACTGCTAAAGGTAGCTTGCTAACAAAATCAGGATCAAGGTGCAGTGGAATTCTTCACGTAGAATAGAATTGTTAATGGTGTTTTGTATCCAGATATCTAACTAGAATTCACTAAACTTTTATTATGAATGGTCAATCAAGGGACCTAATGTATGGCCTCTTGTTCACACCTAGTAAATGTGGCATTTCAGACTGCTTTTGTTGACAAAGGCTGCCATTATACCAGACTTCTATTCTGTGACCGGTATATTCTCTGCTCAAATAACAGGTAAAAGTAATGCTCAGAATATATGTGCAGTAAGTACTTACTACAACAGGCAAGATGACATTTCTGTTACTGCATTATATGATGAGGCGTAAACAAGGTATATTAACAAAGGCGATGTGGTGCCATATTAACAAGGACTGAGATGCAGTGAAATCACTGGGGCAGTTATGCCATTTTTGTGTGTATTTTATAATCAAGTGCTTTATTATAGGTTCAGAGGTTGATACTAGGCTATCTGCCCTAGGGCATTTATAAGCCTAGCCAGAGTGTGTTTGGCTTTCACCACCCTTTTAGATTAGTTGACTGTGCCTCTATAGTAGGTCACAGAAGATAGCCCTTTTGAGGTTAGTTTACTGTGCCTCTGTCTAGTAGGGACACAGAAGAGATCCCAAGGGTAAACCTACGATCTCCCATCCACTCGTCAAGATTTCTCTTGAAGAGGGTCATCGAGGGACTCTACCTAACATGGATTGGGATTTTGTTCCAGAGTGAGGGGAGCCTCTGGGATATGAATCTGTCCCTCCAGCATGTCCTATTTATTTCTGTGCTGAGGTTTACGTCCCTAGAGCATGTAGCTCCAAGGGATTTGGATTTCCTGAGGTGGAGCATGTCCATTAATTCTGGGTTGGACATGGCTATATACGTCAAGCACAGATTGCCTCTGAGTAGGTGGGTAAGCAACTGAGTAGAGCTAGAGTTTCTTTAGCCTAACTGCGTAGGGCATCTGAGTCCCTTGGTCCTCTTGGTGAGGTACTTTTGGGGTCTTTCCAGTTGCTGCAGGTGTCGGGTAAGGTACATCCCAAATGGGGCATTGTATTCAATTATGGGCCTGATGAGTGATGAGTAGAGGGGCACAATGACCTCTCTTGATCTAGATGTGAACCCTTTTGTGATAAGGTGGGCTATATAGAAGGTCTTTCTAACCACTTTGGCAACGTGATTGTCAAAGGAGAGATTGCTATCTTCTTGGGTCCCCAAATCCCTAATTACTTCTTCCGTACTTAATGGATTACCACCTATGTGGTAATTTGTGTGCACTTTGTTTTTCCCAAAGGGGATGACTATGCACTTTTTGGCACTTAGCTTTAGGCCATGGCTCTGGCACCAGTTATCCGTCTCTGTGAGACCCTTTTGGAGGATGCTTGTGTCAGTCGGCGAGTCGATTATGGCACCCAGTTTGCAGTCATCTGCGAACTTGGTGAGCCATAGTCCTCCCATGTTAGCCTGTACCTCAGAGAAATATATACCGAAAAAGAGAGGTTCCAGGACTGAGCCTTGTGGGATGCCACTTGTAACTGGTTTAGAGTCTGACATGGCACCTGCAATTCTGACCATGCGGGTTCTATCCCTGAGCCAGTTTGCAACCCATCTTGTGACATAGGGGTTGATATTTAAGCTGGTGACCTTATTTATGATGCCCGAGTGGGGTATTGTGTCGAAGGCTTCTGCGAGGTCCAGGCAGGCTGTGTGGACTACCTTCCCTTCATCTATGGCCTTGGTGACTGTTTCAAAGAAGTCAACCAGGTTCAAGAGGCAAGATCTACCCTTAACAAAGCTGAATTGGGTAGGATCCAGTGTTTGGAGGTTCCCAATGTCTTTGTTTATGAGTTTCATGATGATAGCTTTGCAGACCAGGCTAGTCAGGCTTATAGGGCGATAGTTTCCAGGGTCCGTTGTGGCACCACCTTTGTGGAGATGGACCACTGTTGCTGTACGCCATTCCTTGGGTACATATCCTGTAGTAAGGCCGAGATTGAACAGTGACTTTATGTGAGGGTTCAGTTCTTCTTGGAGTTCGTGTAAGACGCAGCCCGGGACACCGTCCGGTCCCATTAATGCTGTGTTTTTTGCTTTGGAGAGGGCAGCTCTCACCTGGGCATCTGTGATGTCAGGGAGGCTACACTCTGTTGGGATAGACATTTGCTCTTTTGGGGGGGAAGGGGGGGAGAAGTTTGCACTGAACCTGTCTGCCAGGATGTTGGCTATGTCTGTGGGTTCAGTTTATTTTTTGTCATTTTGAACCAACTCAGAGCATATCTGGGAGTTGCCACCCAGGTTCCTGACATAACTAAAGAAGGCCTTGTGATTATCTTTATTAGAGCCTTAGCCAGTATTCGAAAGCCCAGGGGTGACAGGTGCAAGCTGTCCCTAGCGAAGCAACATGGCTTGTCGAGCATGTCATCCCAGGCTGACAGACACTGGATCCCCTTTGAATGACACCAATACTTTATTAGAACAGTTTTTTTTTTTCATTATGAACCGACTTAGGGAATCAACATATGCCTACATAGAGAGATGGGAAATCCAGTGTTTCAGCGACTTTAGTTGTCACACACTGGCATTTTTCCATTTTCAATAAGGGGTATCTGGCCTCTGTTTTTAAAGAAAAAAAAAGATTTTTTTGTAACATACTGCTTTTAAAGAGCAATGGTTTGAAGCAACTAAAGCGATGCAGTCAAACAGAGTTGAGTTGCACTAAAATCCCTATGGATATAACAATCATAGGTGTACTCTTCACTTGGTCACTCTGTTGTAACTGCCTTAATGTTTCATAATAAAATGTCAGAGACAGAGAGATGGCCATTTATGCACAGATACCAGATGAAGTGTTTAAATGCTATTAGGATCACAATTCAACATTTTGCATTATTCTTGTTTTCCACAATGCATGATGTGTTGAACTACTTCAGGTTTAATTTCTTCACATCTTTAGGTTTATAATACCATGATGGGAATGGACTCTATTCCTAAGTCGGGTACAACTAAAGTTCATGAAATTAGTACAGTTTCAATCTTTGATGTTAGCCAAAAATTGCTCTTTGCAGCACCAGCAATGTGCTCAGAACTGAATCCTTCTGCAATTCATATGGAGTTGTATGAATTGGTAGCATACCCAACTATGCCTGCATATTTTTTATTAGACCCATTACTCCTACTATTGGAAGTATCTGATTATGTTTATTCCACATTGCTCTTTCTGCCTGCAAATCCTGATATCTAATTATTTTCTCTCTCTCTCTGTACGTGAGGCACTGTAATCGCTAGGTGTAGCAATTTCAACGATCAATGCCACTCATCCTTTTTTTTTTTTTTTTGCACAATCCCCAATGCAACAGTCTTGCCACATTATTGTGCCTTTCATTGTACACACCCATCTGCCATGAGCATCTCACACCCAGCAACAAGGTGTGTGATTTTTTTTTTTGTTACAGAACCTACGATTGTCCATTTCTCCCACATGTTCAATGGACTTTGTAAACCAACGTGTACATGGTCAACTAATCCTACACTGCCATTAACCTAAAATCCTGATCGACATAAGGTTGTTCCAGATCTCTATACTTGCCAGCATACCTCTCAACCATACAGATTTTCACAGAAGGTCCAGATTTTTGGCTTATATTTTTGGTCTGTTCCTCATAAACATATGGTTTTGTGGCAAATCACTGGGATGATGTTAGGACTGAAGTTACTAAATAATTACAAACATTTGAGTTTCAGAGTTCATATCCTTCAGAAAATGTATATTAAACCAAACCCTTACTCTAGCAACTTTCTAGGTTTATAAGAGCAACATAAAATATGTCCCTATTTTTGGGCCTTTGTCCCCTCTTTTTGTCAGGTTTTGTCCAGATTTCTTGCACTAAGAAATTGAGAGGTATGCTTGCCACTATATTTATGGCTGTTCCACATTTCTTTCCTTCTCATGCCACCCTTCTATTTTTTTTAGCTTTTTTTTTAGTTGTCTAATTTTTGTCTACTACTGGTTTGATTTCCATTACTGCATGACACAAGAATGCTTCTGCTAAACTATGCAGACAGGTCACCCTAGACCTTTGTCTCATGTTTTAAAACTTTCACTATGTTGGGATCTGAGGGGGGCAGCAGACAAGTCATTCCATGACTGCAGAAGATTTATTTATACATGTAATCAATTTTGAGGAGGTCCACACCACCACCACAGAGTGGAATACTTAATCTTGGTATATACATATTTGTATGTATCATTTGAGAAGACTGAAGCATTTTTCTTGTTTTTCTGTCCAAGTGATCCAATACCTTTTGGGGCAAGTCAAGCACACCAAAACTGTACGTTAGAAAAGGAAGAGCAAATTAGTTTACAGCTTCGATTTTATTCTTAGATGTCAGGGATGTTTTCAATACTAGTTTTAGTCTTCTTAAGTATTCCTTACTGAGTTTTATTTGCATTTGGTCATGTTTTACTGCCATGATATTTTCTTGGTACTGCAACTTTCCTGTTTAAACACTGCATTTGCAAATTTATTAAGCTCAGATGTCATTCTTATATTGACTGAGAAAGTTTTAACCACTTTCAGTTGTGCTTTCAAATTCTCATCTGATGAACTATACAGTTTTAAATCATCCACAAAAAGTAGATGAGAAGTCTTTAAGCAAGGTTGTTTCCTGGAAGCTAAACTGTAACCAAGACCTACTCTGTTAAGTAAACAGCTTAATGGGTTAAGAGCAAGACAAAACAGCAGTGACAAAGAATCACCCTTGAATAGCCCCCTTTGAACTTTTGTTTATCTCTGAGGATAATTTGCCCTTTGTCATGGCTTAAATGCAAAGTGATGTGTCACCATCTCATTGTCACTAACGTAACTGATCAATGTAGTATGATGCATCTTGTACATCTGTAAGCACTCCTTTATCCATGAATGTGGGATGCTGTCAAATTATTTCTTTTTTGCAACTTATCAATACCATACTTAAAATTCCAGCCTTTTTACAATTCTCTATTATTGCTTTATTTAGCAACAAATTATCCTTTGTTCCATCTGACTTTCTTTTGTTTTATTGCCATGATAGAGTTTACAGTCATTTAGAAGAAAACTCAATCTGCAGCAACTCCAGTATACAGTTTGTATTACATCGTCAGAAGGCCAAATTATTGGTCTATAGTTTTTAGGATGGCTTACAGGTTCACTCTTAAGAAATATCATTTTTCCTTTTGTTAACCAGGTTGGTGTCTTTTTGGGATGTGCATACAACTTTTTTTTTTTTTTTTTTAAACCTAGGACTAAATCTTTGTGCAAAAATGTTAATACATTTAGCCAGAAGTTAGGTACTGCATCTGGGCCTGGGTTTTCCCCAGTTATAAGATTTTCTTAATTTTGTTTCAGTTTATCTCGTCTTCACTTCATCCCATTTCATATCCATTCATATCCTATACATTTGAACTCCTTACTGTATCTTTTATTTTTTTCTCTCCATTCAGCATCTTTAAGTTTCACAGGGTCTTCATAAAAAGAAGTTTTCTTACCATAATGTTCCATCTGTGTTGCTGATCGTCATTCATTATTGGTGGGTATCAGTTAAGTCCTCGGAACAGTCTCGGCCTTATACCAAGCTCACGCCAGCCAAAAAAAAAAATTCTCGGTAAGCAGCCAATCATCTAGATACGGACATACATGAAATCCTTGCAGTCTCAAGTGAGCTGTTACCACTGCCATGTATTTGCTGAACACTCTGGGGGCCAGAGAGAAACCAAAGGGCAGTGCTCGAAATTGGTAATGACTGGCTTCCAGCCAGAAGCGGAGAAATCCTCTGGAGCGTTTGTCCAATTTTATGTGGTAATACCCATCCTGAAGATCGAGCACATCCAATCATCTTTCTCCACGAAGGGTAGAAGAGCCTGAACCATGACCATCTAGAATTTTGTTTGAACAACAACTTTGTTCAGGATGCTGAGGTCCAAGATTGGCTTCCAGTCCCCTGTCTTTTTTGGCATAAAAAGAATCTTGAGTAAAATCTGGATCCTATTTGGTTTAGTGGGACTGTTTGGATGACTCTTTCGGAGCAGCTTTTGTATTTCTTGAGCTACTGGTTCCCTTTGACTGGATGGAACATCAGGAATGCGTCGTAGTGGCTTTGGGCAAGCATTGAGGAGAATGTGATAACCTCTGGCAATTATCGTCTGCACCTAAGAGTCTGTGGATATGGTTTGCCAGGCAAATCTAGAGCAGAGAGAAACGCCCCCGACTGCTTCCAGAGGTAAGCAATTGAGCCGTTCTTCAGGAGCGCCGGTAGGGCTGTCCTGAGAAAGAATCTCTGGACCCCTGATTACGCAGACCCCCCCCTGCCTCTGCAGGGGCGTCTTCCAGAAGAGTTACCCCCTCTGCCCACTGGGGTAAACTAGCCAAGTGTGTCATGGAAAGGAACCTGGGACTTCTTGTGCCACATCTTTCCACTCCTCTGATTCCTTGAGTAGGATCGCTGGGGAGTGGAAAAATGCACGCCCACGGCAGACAGGGTCTTGCCATCCTTTTCACACCTGGCTAACGTGACTTTCACTTTCGGGCCAAAGAGGGAAGCTTCCACTGGAGCATTAAGAAAGGAAGACTTAAAAGGGTCCACAAAATCACAAAGGTGCATCCAGGCGTGATGTCTCATGACAATGCCTGAACCCGCTGCTCCTTCGGTAGTGTGAGAGATTAACTGCATGGACGAGTTGGATATAGATTCCAGGGTTGCAAGCTGTGAGACAACTGTCACGTACCTTGTCAGAGACTGCTCCTGCTCAGGTTCCAGAGAGTTCTGAAATTAGATCTCCCTGCAGCCTGGTACAGTGTGCCAAGTAATTCAAAGACCGAATGGCAAAGGTCGATGAAGCAAACACTCGCTTCTCTAACCTGTCCATCGTCCAAAACTCCCTGTTTGGGGGGTGGACAGTATGGCTCTCCTCGGTGAGCTGTTAGTGGCCACCACCGCCACCACTATAGCATCTACCTACCTTGGCCTTCGGTTCCGAAGACTTAGAGTCAGTGCCATGGGGTGAAGATGGAACTGAATAGCTCTTATGTTTGTGTTCTTTCTTGGGAGTGAATCCTTCGACCCAGAAATAGCCTCTGCAGAAGGAGTTTTTAGTAGGCCCTTGAGTATTAGTTTTTTCCTCTCATTAATCATGCGAGAACTAAAAGCTTTACAAATTTCGCACGGAGGTTATATAGATAGATGAGGAACACCCAGACAGTAAACGCAAGAGGTATGGGCATCCGAATTTGGCATTTTGCAACCACACTGGTCGCACTGTTTAAATCCAGTTGTTCCTTTCTTTACCGACATAGCGGAGAAGGACAATCCAAGAATAGTGACACACCAAACAGATTAACCCACACACAAAAATTAACAGAAAAACTCAACTTTTTTTTTTGAATAGCTAACTAGACAGATAAAAAGGAGGAAGAAGGGGGAATACCAAGCAGTGGTATTAAGAAATTACCTCAGAGGGTAGAGGAAAAGGCCTATACCAGCAATGTTACTAAGACTACCCAAAATTGGTAAGAAAAAGAGAAAAGGAGGCACTAAAACAAGTATAGAAACTAGCGACTAACTAAAAGTAATATATTATAAAATTAGTAAGAAAAACTATCAAAACTAGTTTTAACAGAAAAAGTTCTAAAACACTTAGCCAAGAGCTGGCTTGACATGTCCTGATAACTACGTGGCATACGAAATCTGAGGTAACAGGGAGAGAGGCACCATGGGTACGCTTAGCTTGGTTGGCGCGAGCTTGGTACAAGGCTGACTCAGTTCCAAGGATGGAACCAACACCCATCTGTAAAGAATGAATGAAGATTAACATCAGATATACTTTTTCAAAATGTGCCCATTTCTTCTTAGTTTGGTGGCATTTCTATTTCTTTGTTTCCCAGTTCTCTATAAATCTTTTTGAGTCATCAGTGAATTACTTATTTTGTACCTTTCCTTTATATTTATCTGTATAGCTTCTAGGCTTTTCTGCCTCTGCTATCTTCTCAGTATGCAGAATATAATTGCCCTATGATGCTTCTTTTCTGAGTTGTCGTCATATCAGGAATGAAACGTCCTATACATTTCATCGTAAAACGTATTTTCACTTGTAACATGACATACTTAAAATACAATAGTCTGAAGTAGCTAAGTTGTGTGGTCAAATTCATTGCTGAGCTGCAATGAAAATCCAAAGGGCAAACAGCCGTCTAAAGTGCATTATGAGCTCACCACACTCAACACCTGAAAGATGCAGAATGAAATCTCAGAGGAATTCAGATGCGTCTTTTTATAAACAGGTTCAAGATGCAGATGAACATATACTATCATTGTCACAGTCTGACATCCTGCATTATTTATGGTTTCCGTTGTGGATGTTGAAGTTCTTAATATGTACAATACGATAATGGTCAGGAATCATTCTTTACAGTTGTAGTTGCATCACATGTAAACTGACCTACCTATTTCACCAGGAGAGAAGTATTTTTTCCAGCTATAACATGACAGCTAAAATGCCACACATTAAAATAGCTGAAGTGCCTCATCCACTTTGTAATGTCAAGATTTCGCAATCTCGACACTCTAAATAAGGACACTCAGAACTTTGAGATTGTGGAATCTCGAAATTAAAAACGAAACCAGGAAAACATTACAAATCATCTTTTTGCAGGGGGCAAGCACCACTGCACCCCCCCCACCCACTGCAACTTAAATATACCAACTCCGAGATAGCACTACAGTGAAGAAAATGGTAAAGTTCCTATTTTGCACTGTACGGCAATCTCCATTGACAGGTTTCAAGATTCCACAATCTCGAAGTTCTGAGCATCAGTATTTAGAGTATCGAGACTGTGAAATCTTGACATTACGAAGTGGACCCAAAGTGCTGGGGTCAAATTCAAAACTGTGCTGCACTGAAATCATTAATTGTAAAATTACAGCCCAAGGAGCATTTCACAATGTAATCCTTATTGTTACTACCTGAAGATTTTATAAGGAAATCTCAAAGGGGGAATGGACAAGTCCCTTTACACTTTGGCATCAGATGCATTGCTTTATAGGCTTTCACTGTCATGGTATGACATTTTGCATTATACTCTGTCTGCATTGGGATGTTGTGTTGAACTCCCACTCACTATACAGAATATTATGATGACCAGGAATACTTCTTTACAATGTTGACATTATACCAGAGATAAAAATCCTACACAGTTCACCATTAAAAAATATACTGTTTGCTAAAAAAAAACAAAGTGGAGCACTTAAAGGAGTTGAGTGAAATACACTTGAGGTGCTGCACTAAAATCCCTAATGGTAAAATAGCAATATTTTGTTCATTTTGCAGAACACCCTGCTGTCACTACCTGAAGACTGTGTAGTGTATTCTCAAAATGGATCTTCGATATGGCCTTTTCCCACACTGAGTCTTGGGCCTTCACTGCCACAGTCCGACATTTTGTAACACATTTGGTTTCCATAATGGATGTTTTATGTTTTTCTCAGTATGCATACAATAATCGTCTAGAAAAGTACAATTGTGTAAGTAAACTTACCCAAACAGTAGATGTTCAAATAGATCAATGATGCAGAAGCCTAAACTATATGGGACATATCCTGCCAAGGATCAGAGATCTGGCCACCTTTCAAAGCTTTAGAGAGACTTCCATATGCTTCTATGACCATTAGAGCTTGAGGGCAAGCTGGAATAAAAACAGATGTGCATTCACTAAAACTCAGTTTCTTACCTCAGAACAAGTTATACTAGTGCCTTGCTTGAACAAGTATGCTAGGAGAATAGAGAAAAACAGGGATCCCCATCCTGGCAAAACACAAAACATTAACAGGAAGGTGTTTGTACTACAACAGTGCTCTATCTGAACATCTACTATTAAGGTAAGTCTACTTACACAACTGTTCTATGTTCATTATTATATCACTGTTGCAGTCGCCTAAGCTATATAGGAGGAATACTAAAACTTAGAAAGGGAGAGAGGGAAGAAGGATGAGTCTAGGAGGCCCTTGGAAGATTGTTCAAGAAAACCCTGTTTTGGACCTAGTGCCAATTAAGCAATGCTTGGTAAATGTGTGGACAGAAGACCAAGCTGTTTCCTCTAGTATATTTCTAGAGTCCATCCTTTTAGAAAAAGCCATAGGGTAACAAAAGTCCAGGCAGAATGGGCTCTGATCTTGAATTAAAGTGTCTTGTTAAGTTAAGAATAATAAAACTGAGTTGAATGAGAATCACTTTTAAAATTGTCTCTTGACAAAGTGTTGTTTCGTTTTTCTTCCTCCTTCATAAGAAGTAAACTGGCAAAAACAAAAATCTTCATGAACTCTATATCAATGTAGTATTTGTGTTATCTATTGACATCCACAAAAACAAACAGTAGAGCTTGTCTTAGTTCTGCCATTACAGAAAAGAATAATGTATTCTTTAGAGATACAGAAGCCACAGTATTAAGTTAGCAAACTTTAGTTACAGTTTGGTTTAGTTCATCAGCAATGTTTTGAGACAGCTTCAGTAATTTACAACTTGTTTGGATTTCGTTGGATTACTATATCTTCACTGTATGCTGTTACTACATAGTAAATCACCTTTATCAGACTTTTAATGAGTAAAGACTTACTCTGAAAGGTGCAAGAGGATAAGGCACAAAGGAGAATCTGAGATATTTGGCACTTGCTTAGTACAGCTCCTGGTGTTAAAGCTGCATACATCTGGTTCAGATTTAACACGCCTTTTTTCAGGAACTGCTGGCTGTCTAACAGTAAAACTGCAGGCTGAAAGGAAGGCATCTTCTAAAGCTGATAAAACAGGATGAATAACTTTAGGCTGAGGAATATCCACTTGGAACAATTCATAATACCTCTGCTGGGTTTCTGACATTTCTTTTTGCTCTCAGTGAAACAATTTGTTCATCCTGTTGGTGTCAGAAAAAGGCAACTTTTCATTAAGGGAATCAGAAGAAATATTTCCTCTGACTCAAATTAGTTCTCTGCAGTAGAAACTTGAGGCTCAAAATCTAAGCCTGCTTCCTTTACATCAGATTCCGTTTCAAAATCAGAGAGGAGGAGACCCCTTTCTTTTTGAAAGACAGGAAGTACCAGGATGTAATAACTGAAAGGCTTTGAATAAGCCTTTGACAAATACTAACCAATCATCTTTTGATCCCTTAGCTGAAGGTGAGACTGGAGTAGATGTGTGTTTAAGTTTGTGCTTTTTTTTCCTGAAAGTGTCCATCAAAAAGGAGCACTCAGCCTCCTCAGTACAGCCATGTAAGGGGAAATTATCTGTTCTCTCATCCAGTGCTGGCAGAAGTGGGTCTCTCCTGTCAGAAGCAGATGCATGAGCAGCCTTGAATTATATGCCAGTCTTTTGACTCTCAGCAGCTTCATGAGGAACAATGCCAGATAGGTGAAGAGGAACTGGAGGATAATCTCAGGGCTCCAATATGGAAGGCTGAGGCAAAGAGGAAGCCGGTGTTGAAACCGAAGCCTCCAAGGAAACTTTTCTCTTTTTTTAGGGACAGGACTGAGAATATCTGAGGAGCTGGAATACTGGCCCATGACACTGCTGGTAAAAGCATTCAAATTTTGGTTCTCATGATACTGCTGGCAACAACTTTCAACTTTTGGTTTTCTAAATGAAACAAGTGGGAACTATACTTACTTTTTAAAGTCTTACGGGTAAAGGATGATCATGTAAAAACAGCCCCGAGTATTGTGCTCTGCCTTGCAGATTCTGACAATCTCCTTGCACAAATGGAAGGATGTGGCTCCTTTCTAACTATGTATGTATCCAACTCACTGTAGGAAGATCTTTCTTGATTTGTGGATGCTCTGGTTGACGATGGTCATGAAAGGCTATAAGGGACCTGTGAATTGCGTTCATCTCTTACAAACTACTGTGAAAAGACCTCTGCTGTTGACAGAATGTGCCCTCTACTGACATGCTGCTGTAGTAGGCTCCAGGCTGTTAGTAGTAGGTGCTCCTAATTGGGTTGCATCAGTCGTTCACAAGAATGTGTGACCAAATCCAGAGTGTGAGGAAGTCTGTGGTAATTGCCCTTTGCCAATATCATTAGAAGGGAAAAAAAGAAGCTGTGTCTTACTATAACGTTCCATCTGTGTTGTTGATCTTCTTTCATTCATCACTGATGGGTTCGGTCCCGAGCCCTCGGAACCGAGTCAGCCTAATACCAAGCTCGCGTACACCAAAAACCCTCGAGCTATGCTGCTACCCACAATACCCTTCTCCCAGTTACCTCAGATCGAGTTTGCATGAAACATATAGAAGTAAAAAGCAGAGGTAATTTCTGCACAAAAACCCTGAAAACACCAAAAGGACCCATAAGATCCACCAGGAGCCTTTGGTGGGGGAACAGAAGGTGGGATGTGATGAATGGAAGAACATCGACAACGCAGATGGAATGTTATGGTAAGACACAACTTCTTTTATCTGATGTTGTTAATCTTCTTCCCATTCATCACTGATGGGTCAGAATCCCTAGCTACTTGAAAACCTGGGGGCCCTTATGGAAGAACATTCCTGAGTACCATTGAACCAAAGGCTGCTCTTCCCCTGGAGACCATGTCCAACTTGTAATGTTTGAGGAAAGTGTGAGGTTTAGCCCAAATGGCTGCTGCGCAAATATCGTCCATACGGGCTCTGGAGTGAAAAGCAACAGAAGTTGCTATGGCTCTCATTGAATGTGCTTTGATATTGACAGGTTTAGGCTCATTCGCACATGAATATGAAAAGGCAATACAATCTCTGAGCCATTATGATAAAGTGACTTTTGATGCAGCACATCCCATTTTTGGTCCAGAGAAGGAAATGAAAAGTTGATCTGAATTTTGGATAGATTTAGTCCTATCCAGGTAAAAACGTAGTCTATGCACATCCAATGAATGTAGACAGTATTCTCCTTTATTGGAATAATTTGGGAAAAACACTGGGAGTTCAATGGACTGGTTCACAGAGAAATCAGAAATCACTTTGGGGAGAAAAGATGGATTAGTACGAAGAGATACTCTGTCTTTATGAAAAATCAAATATGGGCTCTTGATGCATAAGGCTTGCAATTCCGATATCTGTCTAGCTGATGTGACAGCCGCCACCAAAAAAGAGAGATTTCCATGAAAGAAATCTGAGGTCACATTTTGCAGCAGGCTCAAAATGGGGTAGAGAGAGAGAGAGAGAATGTAGTACCAAGGAGAGATTCCATGTCTCTAAAGGACGCCTGATTGGAGGTCTGCTATGAAAAACTCCTTTGAGAAAGGTCTTGCATATGCGGGTGGAGATAAGTGGAACGCCTTCTAAACTGTTATGAAAACTGAAAATAGCTGCTAAGTGGACTGGAATGGTAGAAGCTGATGTTCCATTCTCAAAAAACTCAGAAAGGTATTGAAGTATAACAGAGACAGGAGCTGACAGGGGGTCTAGAATCTGTTCTTTAGACCAGAGAGCAAGCCTTTTCCACTTATCTCTGTAAAGTTTTCTGGTGGATGGCTTATGGGAGGCCACAATAATTTCGCAAAAAGGTAAGGAGAGGGTTTCCTGCATGGCGACTAACGGAAATGGAGAAACTAAGCTGTCAGTTTGAGAGTGGACAGATTTGAGAGAGACCACCCTTGGGGTAAGAAATTAAGTTCGGACGAATGTCCAGGATCCATGGAGGTTGTAACAGGTGAGGCCAGAGGAAGGGGAACCACACTTGTCGAGGCCAGAATGGGGCAATGAGGATCACCTTGCATCTCAACTGAATTGCTTTCTTCAAAAATAGGGGTATCAAAGGAATTGGAGAAGAAGCATAGAGGAGACCTGTGGGCCAATCGCAAGTCAAAGCACCTCTAGGGGACTCCCCCCTCTAGGTGAAAGAGGGCAAAAAAGCTGCTGCATTTGTTGTTTGACGGGGAAGCGAAGAGATCGCATCAAGGCTGGCCCCATCGGCTGAAAATTTCTGCCGTCACTTTTGGATTGAGAGACCATTCGTGTGGAAGGAGGATGCATCTGCTCAGCCCATCCGCAATCACGTTGGAGCTGCCCAGGATATGTGTTGCTATAAGAAAGCAGTTGGAAGCTATCGCCCAATGCCAAATTCTCATGGCCTCTTGACAAAGGGGCTAGGATTTGGCTCCTCCTTGTTTAACAGACTACTGACATATTGTCTGACTGAATCGCAATCATTCCCGACGGAAGGAGCGGATGTAGTGCCTGCAACTCCAACAGCACCACTTTCAACTCCACAACACTGATATGCAGGTTGGCCTCTAAGCTGGAACATGTGCCTTAGACCGTCTTTCCCTGAAAATGGCGCCCCCACCCTATCAGGGAAGTGTTCATGGTAACTGTGGCATTGAGTTGAGGGGTCTGGAAGGGGCGACACCAAAGTTTTTCATCTGGCCTCATCCACCAGAGGACATCTTGCCTGCAAGAGTTGGTAATGAAGATCTGTGAGTCTAGGGGGTGAAGATTTTCCAACCATTGGGACAACAGGAGCCATTGTAACAGTCTCATGTGTAATCTTACCAGAGGAACAATCGGAATGGCCGCAGCCATGGACTCCAGAGCCTGGAGAACTTCTCTTGCTGACACCTTTCTTTGACAGAGTATCACTCGTACTTGCAATCTTAACCTCTGAAGCCTGTGAGCTGTTAGAGAAACCAGGCATGTTCGAGTACTGAAAATTGCCCCCATAAATTCCAGTTGTTGGGTAGGTTGTAGATTGGATTTCTCCCAATGGACTGTGATGCCTGAAGACTCCGCTACTGAGTGTGTGTAATGGAGGGCCATGGTCAGGAGAAGCTTGGTACGGGATGAAAGGAGCCAATCATCTAAACATGGAAACACCTGGAATCCTTGAAGTCTCAGATGAGCTCTCACCACTGCTGGGCATTTCGTGAACACTCTGGGGGCAGTCAAGAGGCCGAATGGCAGGGCTCTGAACTGGTAATGATTGTCTCCTAGCCGGAAGCGAAGGAGACTCCTGGAGTGTTTGCCCATTTTGATATGGTAATACGCATCCCAGAGGTCTACTGAGCACATCCAAACATCCTCCCGTAAAAAAGGGAGAATGGATGGAATAGGGACCATGTGGAATTTGGTTTGAACCACTGACTTGTTTAGATGGCTGAGATCCAAAATGGGTCTCCAGTCCCCAGTCTTTTTTGGCACCAAAATGAATCCTGAGTAAAAACCGGATCTGCATTGGTCTGGGGGGACTGGCTGGAGGACTCTCTTTTGACACAGGTTTCTTATCTCTGAAGCCGCTTCTTCCCTTTGACTGGGTGGAACATCGGGAAGGTGCTTTGTAGGTTTTGGACGTGATGTTAAAGGGATGTAATAGCTTCTGGAGATTATTCTCTGCACCAGCCTATCTTTTGTAATAGAGTGCCATGCGGTTTGGTGCAGAGAAAAATGAGCCCAGACTGCTTCCAGAGAAAAGCAATCCGGCAACGCTTCAGGAGCATTGATAAGACCGTCCGGAGAAAGTATCCCTGGAGTCCTGATTTCTGGGACCCCCTCTGCCCCTAAAGGGGTGTCTTCCACCACTGGAACCTCCTCTACCTCTAGGGGAATTCTCACTACGTGCGTTGCGGAAAGGACCTTGAGATTTATTGTGCCATATTTTCCCACTCCTCTAGTTCCTGAAAAAAGAAAGTTGGGGCTTGGAAAAATGTAGGCCAACAGCAGACAAGGTCTTTCCATCCTGCTTGCACCTGGCCAGTGTGTCCTTTACTTTAGAACTAAACAAGGAAGATGGTTCAATAAGGATGTTCAAAAAGGAGGACTTGAAGGAGTCCGCGAGGTTACAGATGCGCATCCAGGCATGACGCCTCATGACTATGCCTGGACCCGCAGCTGTAGCTGCCCCTTCGGTTGCGTGGGAGAGCAATCTCATAGACGAGATGGAAATAGACTCAAGGGTGGCAAGTTGAGAGGCAACCTTGTATTGTGCCCAGTCAGAAACTTGACCCGCGAGGGCTCCAGAAAGTTCAGAGATCAGATCTCTTTGGAGTCTTGTGAAATGTGCCAAGTAGTTCAGGGACCTGACTGCAAAGGTCGTTGAAGCAAAAACTCACTTACATAGTCTGTCCACAGCCCGAAATTCTCTGTTGGGCAGGTGAACAGTAGGACTTTCTTCTGCAAGATCCTTTTTAGTGGCCGCCGCCACCACCATAGCGTCTACTGGCAAGCCTCTAGACCAGTGGGGGTGTTCCTCTGGAAGGGAAAGAATCTTATCTGGTCTCTGGGGAATGGCCTCAATAGAATCAGGGTTCTTCCACGCACACTGCACAATGAGCTGGACTAACTCGTCGGCAGGTGGGGTCACCCAAGAAGTAGAAGGCCGAGAGCGGAAAGCATGCAGGAAGACAGACTCCTCAGAGGAAGGGTTAGAAGAAGAAGATACCAACGATGGTATCAAACGATACGACAAGGGTAGGAGAGGGCATACCAACGATGGTATAAGAAATACCCAATGGGTAGAGTTAAATAGATAAAAGGTTGAAAATGAGTTGGCTTAGGAAAAAATTCAAAAAATACACAAATATTTATAAAATATGACACTTAGCTGGAGAACTCAGTGAAATGCTGCTATATGGCTGTGCAGCAAATGTACAGTTGTGTACACTTAACATAAATGTAGATGTTCAAGTGTATTCACTGTTGCAGTCACTACATTTAGGGTAATCTGCTGGCAGGTTGCCCTCAGTCAGCCTGAATAACAAAGTCTTGGGTCCTGCGTCGGTTGCGGTCTCCTCTTCCATGACGTCAGGGGTATAAAACATGCAGCTAACGCCATTTTATTCAGTTTTTCTTGCCCCAGATGTCAGGTGCCTCCCCAAATGGGGAGCAAAAATATATATATAAATAAACCATAAATATATATAGAAGCACTTTTAGAAACAAACTTTACCTTCAACTAAAAGCAAATACACCACAAAGGCTTTTGAGTAGAGTGAAGGAAAGGAAAGGTATAGAAAGGGGGATGGCAGGTGGGTAACCCGGACTGCAACAGTGAATACACTTGAACATCTACATTTATTGTAAGTGTACACAACTGCACTATGTTCTTCATGTTTCACTGTTACAGTCATTACATTTGGGTAGAATCCCAAAGCTATGGATGGGAGGATGGAACTAAACAGCATTAGGGGCGGCTATAAGGCCCTGCAGTACTGCAGTGGCAAAGCCTGCCCTGGATTTGGGAAAAGAGAGGTAAATGATAATGCTTTGTGAAGGTATGAACAGAGCTCCAAGTAGCAGCTTCAAGAATGTCTTTGGTTGGATCTCCTCTGAGAAAAGCTGCTGAAGTAGAGGCAGCCCTGGTGGAATGTGATCTGATCCCCTTGGGCACAGGTTTACCATGGTGCAAATAGCAGAAACGAATGCAGTGGCTTATCCACTTAGTAATAGTCTGCTTTGATATAGCCTTCCCCTCTGACCCTGCAGCAAATGCTACCAGTAGTTGCTCACATTTCCTTAGAGATTTGGTCCTGTAAGTAGAATCTTAGTTGTCTGTGTACATCCAATGAATGCAGAATCCATTCCCCCTTGTTCTGCGGATTTGAATAAAATGTTGGCAGATGAATGGTCTGGTTAAGGGCCACACTGGATACCACCTTAGGCATAAAAGGAGGATTGGTCCTGAGGGACACCCTGTCCGGGTAAAATATAATAAAAGGCTCCACTGCCATGAGAGCCTGTAGTTCTGAAACCCTTCTTGCTGAAGTGACTGCCAAGAGAAAAGCTGTTTTCCAAGATAGAAATTTTATATCCGCAGTAGCTGCTGGTTCAAAAGGAGGTAGGGTGAGTTTTTCCAGCACGAAATTGAGGTCCCATGCAGGATTTGGAGATCTTCTGGGAGGCCTTAAATTTTTGGCCCCTCTAAGATACTGTTTAAGCAGAGGATGAGAAAAGAGGGGAGGCTCTGTGTTGTAATGAGCCGAGATGGCAGAGGCATGGATTTTTATTGAAGAAAAAGATAGGCACTTGTCAAGCATCTCAGTCAAATATTGTAAAATCTGAGGAATATTGGGCTTTTCTGTGTCTGTTCCTTACGCTTGGTTCCAAGCACAGAATCTATTCCATTTATCAGCATAAGATTTTCTAGTACTAGGCCTTCTAGCTTCCAAAATGACATCCATCACAGATTTACTGAGAGGTGTTGTTTGAATAATTAAATGATCAGCCATGCTGCAAGGTTCAGAGTTTGGAGCTGAGTGTGCAGAATTTGATTGTTCTGCTGAGAGAGTAGATGAGGTATTTGCGGCAAGTACCAAGGGGGGAGTTGAGACATATTCCTTAGAAGTGGGTACCAGTGTTGTAGAGGCCAGTCTGGAGCAACTAGGATCATTTTTGTTTTTTCCCGTCTGACTTTTAGTAAGACCTTGGAGAGAAGAGGCAGAGGGGGAAAGGCATAGACTGATAGGTTTTTCCAACTGAATGATAGGGCGTCCACTTTCCATGCTTTTTTGTGATTAATTCTTGTGCAAAATTTGTCCAGCTGATAATTTTGGGGAGAGGCAAATAGATCGATGTCTGGGCTCCCCCATTTCCGTGCTAACATGCTGAAGACTTGTGGATCCAGTTTCCATTTGTGTGGGTCCATAAGATTTCTGCTTAGGTCGTCTGCCAGAGTATTTTGTTTTCCTGTCAGGAATTGTGCTTGAAGATGTATTTGGTAAGTCAAAGCCGTGTTCCACAATGTCATGGCTAGTCTGCAAAGGGGGTAGGAATGTGTACCCCCCTGCTTGTTTATGTACCACATAACCATGGTGTTGTCCGTCTTTATCAGTAGTTGTCCTGGATGAAGTAAGTCCTTGAAGGCCGTCAGAGCATTCTGAACAGCTAGCATTTCTTTCTGGTTGACATGCAGATGCATTTATTTTGGGCTCCATTTGCCCCGAATGCATCTCCCCGCCAGGTGGGCCCCCCAAGCATCGGGGGGGATGTGAAAGACAGTTCCCTCGTTTGGGGACATGTCTCCACCCACCAAAAAGAAAAGTACAAAAAGTACAGTGTGTATACCATGTAATGTTGATGTATTCACTTATTTTCTGTTGCAGTCATTGTAATTACATGGCAGGTTGCCCTCAGGCAGCTGCCCTCGCCTGAATATCTGGGTCCTGGGTCCCACAGTTGCTTGCTCTCTGTTGACCCCTATGTAGAAGAACGCTGTGCCCCTAAGTGTCTTGAAATGCCAACCTGACCTTCAGGAAGGTTCTTGATATTGCATCTACTACTGCTGATTATAAAAGAGCGTGTGTCTTGGAATATGGCCCACATATTGGTAAAATTAAGGGGATTATAACTAACAATTGGAAAATTATAATGACAGATCAGGAAATAGTTAAAATACTGGGACCCCAACCCGTTTTTGTTAACAAAATGGGTCGGAATATCAAAAGTTATCTAGAAAGATGTGATATCGCAATACATTTGACAAATAGGAAGACCATCAAGTGTGGGAATTGTAAACAATGTCATGCTATTTTTGATGAAAGTAGTATCACCTTGGATAACATACATAAGACACATATAAGGTTTGCTCACGGAAATTGTAACACTAGATGGGTTGTCTATATGGCAAGTGTACAGCCTGTTCCAGATTTTATATAGGTAAAACGGAAAGAAAGTTGAATAAACGTATTTATGCACATCAATACAGCATTAAGACAAGTGATGAGAAAAATGCTTTACTTAAGCATATCAAACAATACGGATATACTCATACATGTAAATTTGCCATTCTCGAAAGTGTATTATTTGAATCTAGAGGGGGAGATTTCAAAGGACTGTTGTCCTATAAAGAAATATGGTGGCAGCTATATACAGACACTTAGACTGCACCAGGACTAAATGATTTTGTTACCATAAAGCCAGCATTATTATTCACGTAGACAGCTCATTTATTTTTACTTCATCAAAAAAATTTTTATTTTATCAAAAAATTTAGTTTTTTAGCAATTTTTTAGTAATAGATTGGTTTTGTGTTGTTACAGACAGTAGCAGTCCGTTACTTAGATATGCATTTCTTATATACTATATATTAAGATTAAGTATGGTTACTACTGTCATGATCACTTTTATTTTGCACAAGTGTAAGGGGTTAACATTGTGAGATGAATGTAGTTAATGTTATGCTATTTAGTATCATGGCATACATACATTTTATGTGTATACACCTTTAAAATGATTCAAATGTAGCGCTTTGGCGCCAAAAAAGTTATTTAAATGATACTATTCAGATTCAATGGAGTTCTGATGAAGCTCGCAGTCTGCGAGTGAAAGCGCTTAACTTTTATTATATTTTACCATTTTATGCAATAAATTTATTTATATTATAATATCACTCTGCTCGGCTTATTCCTGAAGACCAGGTTGGTGTTTCAAGAAGCTTAGGGGCACAGCGTTCTTCTACATTTAGTTCTGTTTGTTTTTCTGAATGCTGAGTCTTTGGATTTGGTCATGTTGTGTTCGTTCCCTATGGATTCTGATCGAGATGCCACTTCACCGTCATCTCCTCTGGTCACCCGATGTGAATGGAATAAGATGCAAATACAATTGACCAAGCATAGAGGTGAAATACAGAGACTGTCTACATTATTAATATCTTTTGGCAGTTCAAAGATTGACCACCACACTCCAACCACTAATGGTGATTCCGTTTTACAAGGTTGTACTATCCACAGTGTAGCCGCTAATGGCTTCTCTAAAAAAGATGTAATAAGCGCTAGCTTTGAAACATTGACTGATACCTGTTCCCAACGGCTACCAATGTTATCGGATATTCCTAAAGGACAAGGTATTAGACAAAACAGTGCGAGTCCCATTGATTTGCCAGCTCCCCCAGTACCTAGCACTTTAAGCAGTAGTCGGCTAGGTATTTCGGATTTTACTTTTGATTTTTCCTTTGGTGATACAGAAGAGGAAGCTAAACGGATCGGAACTAAGCCTAAACGGCCGATACTTAAAAGAACATATGCACAGATGGAACAGAATATTCCAAATGGTGACAATTTAGGTCGTGGGATAGAGTCATCGATTCCTAAGGATAAAATACCACCTAACTGACTGAAATATTTTTTGGACACCAATTGTATTTTTCAGAACACTATTACTGAACAAAAGCGCAGTGACTCTTGTTCCACAAGGTACTTTAAGGGATATCATTTATTCATTGGGCAAAAAGCTCAATATTATTAATACCTTAAAGTTAGATAATACATATTTGATGAAATGTATTGAGCTTAAAATAGTCCCCAAGGGGCTCAGATTTATTTAAAACACCGATGGGTATAGACATTACAGCTGATATAAAATCTGAATTCAACCAGTTATTTGATTCATTTGGCATGCAATATATGCAAGCACTTATTAAACATAATGATGGACAATTGGTTAAGGTTATGTTGGAAGTGGAAAAGCTTAATGATGCAATATTGAATGATTTATTATTCCTTCAATGGGAAAGACTATATAGAAAGCAGTTTAATATTGCTGAATCTAACACAAAGAAAGCGTTTCAAAGGAAATATCAAACTCTAGAGAGACACTGAGCAATATCAGAAATGTACAGCATATATCTGGGGAAAACGTACAGAGGGTTATCCTGTTAAGAAATACAATACAGGGAAGTACACTTCTAATTTTTATGATAAAAACACATTCTCCAATGTATGTTAGAGACAATTATGAACATTATTTACAGGACGACGATGAAACACATTTTTTATATCAAGGCAACATAAGACAACCAAGGGAGAGGAAGTGGGTCGGACATCCCAAGGAAAATTACCCACAATACCACCCGTAATTTTCCAACTGACTTCAAATTCATTACAAAAGGAACCAATAAAATCTAAGAAGACACCTACTAAGATTTTAGATACATGTTTGGAGGTTACTGAAACAATAGGTAGCAGTTTATTGTTAAATATTGACGCTAAAGAAGAAAAGCGACAAAATTGTTATAATAATGAAGATATAGGTGAAATTGGAATAGGGTCTTTACAAGATTTACAGTGTGAACGTATTGTTAAGGATGGTGTAGTTAATACGTACAAACATTTTAATATATATAACTACACAGATCTATCATTGAATACATTTTTCACACTTTTTTCTAAAGGTATGAAATACATACCAACTACAAAATTTAGACTTGTGGGCAGTCTTACTGAGTTCAAAAAATATATTGGGAAACTCAATTTAGCCATCACTTTTAATAACAAAGGTAGTCAGTCCCATAATCAGAGAGAACATGGCATATTAAAGAAAAAAAGTACATTTATGCCACCAATGCACCCACTTATTTCAGTATATGATAAATCAGTTTCTAGACAAATCTATCAACTACAGAACCATCTTAAAGGTGTCAAAATGTATTATAATTTGCCTGATGATGAGTTTAAATTGTTGCAAGATCTTAGGAGAGACAAGAGCATTAGAATTATGAAACCCGACAAAGGGGGCAGGATTATTTATGATAGTACAGAATATACTTCTAAAATACATCAATTATTATACAACTCTGGCAATTATGAGATAGTTTTATTAAATGACAAATATAGCATATCGGACATATCGATTTACATATAGAATAATTTCTTATTGATCAAAGAATTACGATGGACATTTATAATTATTTAAAGGTTGAACACCCTATCTTAGCCTCTATTGTAGGAATACCCAAAGTACATAAATGTACTGACAATCCACCATTTAGACCCATTATATCTGGAAGTAGATCAAAAACTTTTCCACTAGGTACAGCAGTTGACAGATTTCTTAAACATATATATGATAGAATCCCACACTTAGTCAAAGATTCTTGGGAATTTTTGAAAAATTATCCAGTCAACTTGTGGCATTCAGATCTTTTGTCACTTTGGACGTTATTGACCTATTTTCATGTATTCTGAAAGAAGCTGGATTAGAGGCCTTTGCATATAGTATAAGAAAATATGGTGGCCTAGAATGGGATAAAGTATGTCTGATTATTGAACTAATGTCCATAGTACTGGAACATAATTACATCGAGTATGAGGGTGAACTGTTTAGACAGACCAATGGCTTAGCCATGGGAGCTGCATGTGCTCCCATCTACACCAATTTAGTTATGCTTGAATGGGAGGAGACTAGGCTATTTACTAGCAAATTCTTTAAAAATGTCAGATATTACTCGAGTTATTTGGATGATATATATATATATATATATATATATATTATGGGACGGCAACAAAGATGTATTAGATCAATTTGTGGATTTTTTTTTTTTAACTCAAGTAGTACATATTTGAAGTTTACTTATTCATTTAATTTGGAAGGACTCCCTTATCTTGATACTTATATTTCCAAAGGTGAAATAGTTTTAAATCTAGACTGTTTAGAAAACATACATTCTCTAACAGCCATTTAGAATTTTCTAGTAATCATCCAAGGGACTTATTTGTTAATATATTTAAGGGTCAGATTATACGGGCAATAAGAATGACCTCTACCTATCCTGAGATGTTGGAAGAAGTTACTTTCATTACCTCTCTTTTCAGGGATAGGGGTTATGACACAAACATGATGAATCGTATAAGTAAAAACATTACAAATTAATGGGGGAAAAATATATACCTTTATTGGGATATAAATTTGATATTAATAACTCCCACAACCATATTAATGGAAAAAAGGCTCTTGATATTGCATCTACTACTGCTGATTATAAAAGAGCGTGTGTCTTGGAATATGACCCACATATTGGTAAAATTAAGGGGATTATAACTAACAATTGGAAAATTATAATGACAGATCAGGAAATAGTTAAAATACTGGGACCCCAACCCGTTTTTGTTCACAAAATGGGTCGGAATATCAAAAGTTATCTAGAAAGATGTGATATCGCAAGACATTTGACAAATAGGAAGACCATCAAGTGTGGGAATTGTAAACAATGTCATGCTATTTTTGATGAAAGTAGTATCACCTTGGATAATATACATAAGACACATATAAGGTTTGCTCACGGAAATTGTAACACTAGATGGGTTGTCTATATGGCAAGTGTACAGCCTGTTCCAGATTTTATATAGGTAAAATGGAAAGAAAGTTGAATAAACGTATTTATGCACATCAATACAGCATTAAGACAAGTGATGAGAAAAATGCTTTATTTAAGCATATTAAACAATACGGATATACTCATACATTTAAATTTGCCATTCTCGAAAGTGTATTACTTGAATCTAGAGGGGGAGATTTCAAAGGACTGCTGTCATATAAAGAAATATGGTGGCAGCTATATACAGACACTTCGACTGCACCAGGACTAAATGATTTTGTTACCATAAAGCCAGCATTATTATTCACGTAGACAGTTCATTTATTTTTACTTCATCAAAAAAATTTTTATTTTATCAAAAAATTTAGTTTTTTAGCAATTTTTTAGTAATAGATTGATTTTGTATTTTTGCAGACAGTAGCAGTCCGTTACTTAGATATGCATTTCTTGTATACTATATATTAAGATTAAGTATGTTTACTACTGTCATGATCACTTTTATTTTGCACAAGTGTAAGGGTTGACATTGTGAGATGAATGTAGTTAATGTTATGCTATTTAGTATCATGGTATACATACATTTTATGTGTATACACCTTTAAAATGATTCAAATGTAGCGCTTTGGCGCCAAAAAAGTTATTTAAATGATACTATTCAGATTCAATGGAGTTCTGATGAAGCTCTAGTCTCAGTGAAAGCGCTTAACTTTTATTATATTTTACCATTTTATGCAATAAATTTATTTATATTATAATATCACTCTGCTCGGCTTATTCCTGAAGACCAGGTTGGTGTTTCAAGACACTTAGGGGCACAGCATTCTTCTACATTTAGTTCTGTTTGTTTTTCTGAACGTGGAGTCTCTGGATTTGGTTCTCTTCCATGACGTCAGGGGTATAAAACATGCAGCCGACACCATTTTCTTCAGTTTTTCTTGCCCCAGATGTCAGGTGCCCCCCAAATGGAGAGCAAATATATATATATATATATATATATATATATATATATACACATACATATACACACACACACACCAAAAAAAAAAATATATATATATATATATATATATATATATATATATATATATAAAAATGCAATTGTAACAAACTTTACCTTCATCTACAAGCAAATACATCACAAAGGCTGTAGAATATAGTGAAGCTCTAGAAAAAAGGGGGGTGGCGGGTGGGTAACCCGGACTGCAACAGTGAATACAATCGAACATCTACATTTATGGTTAGTGTACACAACTGTACTATGTTCTTCGTGTTTCACTGTTGCAGTCAATACATTTGGGTAGAATCCCAAAGCTATGGATGGGAGGCTGGAACTAAATAGCATTAGGAGTGGCTATAAGGCCCTGCAGAACTGCAGTGGCAAAGCCTGCCCTGGACTTAGAAAAGATTGGCAAATGATAATGCTTTGTAAAAGTATGAACAGAGCTCATGAAGTAGCAGCTTCTAGAATGTCTTTGGTTGGAACCCCTCTGCGAAATGCTGCTGAGGTAGATGCAGCCCTGGTGGAATGTGACCCGATTCCCTTGTGCACCGGTTTACCATGATGCAAGTAGCAGAAATGAATGCAGTGGCTTACCCACTTTGAAATAGTCTGCTTTGAAATAGCCTTTCCCTCTGATCCTGCAGCAAATGCCACCATTAGCTGCTCAGACTTTCTTAGAGACTTGGTCCTGTTTAAGTAAAATCTTAGTTGTCTGTGTACGTCCAAGGAATGCAGAATCCGCTCCCCCTTGTTCTGGGGATTTGGGTAAAATGTTGGCAGGTGAATAGTTTGGTTAAGAGCCACACTGGATACCACCTTAGGCATAAAGGAAGGATTAGTCCTGAGGGACGCCCTGTCTGGGTAAAATGTAACAAAAGGCTCCACTGCCATGAGGGCCTGTAGTTCTGAAACCCTTCTTGTTGAAGTGATTGCTAGCAGGAAAGCTGTTTTTCAAGACAAAAACTTTATATCTGCAGTAGCTGCTGGTTCAAATGGAGGCAGGGTGAGCTTTTCCAAAACAAAATTGAGGTCCCATGCAGCAGTTGGTGATGATCTAGGAGGCCTTAAATTTTTGGCCCCTCTAAGATACTGTTTTAGCAGAGGGTGAAAAAACATGGGAGGCTCTGTATTGTAATGAGCCGAGATGGCAGAGGCATGGATTTTTACTGATGAAAAAGATAGGCCCTTGTCAAGCATCTCAGTCAAGTATTGTAAAATCTGAGGAATATTTGGCTTTGCTGTGTCTGTTCCTTGTGCTTGGTTCAAGTACAGAATCTCTTCCATTTATCAGCATAAGATTTTCTAGTACTAGGCCTTCTAGCTTCCAAAATGACATCCATGACATACTTACTGAGAGTTGTTGTTTGAATACTTACATGATCAGCCATGCTGCCAGGTTCAGAGTTTGGAGCTGATTGTGCAGAATTTGACTGCTCTAAGACAGTAGAGGAGGTATTTGAGGCAAGTACCAAGGAGGGAGTTGAGACATATTAGAATTGGGCATCAGTGCTGACGAGGCCAGTCTGGGGCAATTAGGATCATTTTTGGTTTTTCCTGTCTGACCTTTAGTAAGACCTTGGGAAGAAGAGGCAGAGGAGGAAAGGCGTAGACTGATAGGTTTTTTCAACAGAAGGATAGGGCATCCACTTTCCATGCATGTCTAAGTCCTTGTGCTGAATTTGTCCAGTTGATAATTTTGGGGAGAGGCAAATATATCTATGTCCGGACTCCCCCATTTCTCTGTTATCATGCTTAAGACTTGTGGATCCAGTTTTCACTCGTGAGGGTCCATAAGATTTCTGCTTAGGTCATCTGCCACAGCATTTTGTTTTCCTGGCAGGAATTGAGCTTTAAGATGTACTTGGTAAGTCAAGGCTGTGTCCCACAATGCCATGGCTAGTATGCACAGGGGGAAGGAATGTGTACCCCCCCTGCTTGTTTATGTACCACATAACCGTGGTGTTGTCCATCTTTATCAGTAGTTGTCCTGGATGAAGTAAGTCCTTGAAGGCTGTCAGGGCGTTCTGAACAGCTAACATCTCTTTCTGGTTGACATGCAGATGCATTTGTTTTGGGTTCCATATGCCCTGAATGCATCTCCCCGCCAGGTGGGCCCCCCCAAGCATAGTCTGATGCATCTGTAGTTAGGGTTTGGGTGGCAGGGGGTACAGTGAAAGACCGACCCATGTTCTGGTGACATGTCTCTGCCCACCAAAGAAACTCCTGCTGTAGGCAGGGAATGAGAGGAATCATTGTTTCCAGACTGTGACAATGCTGACTCCATAAACTTTTTAGATACCACTATAGCTTCCTCATATGCAGTCTTGCATATGGAATTAGTAGAATGCAGGATGCCATGAACCCCAAAGCCTGCAGAATTTGTCTTGCAGATAACTGGGTTTTTGTTGCCATCTGTTTGAAGTAAATAGTCAGTTGCCTTTGCTTGTCTGGTGTAAGGTAAGCCATCTGGGCAGTTGTATTCAAGCTTGCACCCAGGAATGTAATCTTTTGAGAGGATACCAGTTGTGATTTCTTTTCGTTTATTGTGTACCCTAGGCATGTCAGAAGCCTTTTCACAAATGCCAGATGTTGAAGAATAATGTTCTTGTTTTCTGCTTGAATGAGACAGTCGTCCAAGTAAGGATAGATTTGTATGCTTCTTTGTCTGCAAAATGCAATTACTGGTGCCTGGCACTTTGTAAAGACCTTGGGCACAGTAGATAAGTCAAACGGCAGTGCAGAGAATTGGTAATGCATAAAACCAGCCTTGAAGCGGAGGTATCTTCTGCATGATTCCCTTATAGGGATATGCAGGTATGCCTCTTAAGTCTAGAGTCACTAACCAAGCGTTCTTGCCCAGCATGGGCAGAAGCTGTTGCAAAGTCAACATTTTGAATTTTGGGATGTCCAAGAATGTGTTCAAAATTGATAGATCCAGTATTGGGTGCCAGGCATTGTCTTTTCTGGGCACCAGGAACAGTCTTGAATAAAACCCTTGCCCTTTTTCCTGTTCTGGTACTGGTTGAATAGCCCCCATATCCAAGAGGGACGTAACTTGTTTTTGTGCCTCTGCCCATTGATTTTGTGGCAGATCTGGCCAACCGTTTGGAATTGGCAAGGTATGGAAATTAAATCTGTATCCCTGGGATACTATGTTTAATACCCAGTTGTCCTGGGTTATTAACTGCCAATTCTGAGCATGAAGTGCTAATTTTCCCCCTAAGGGGGCTGCCAAAAGATAAGTGCTTGGTGATGGCAGAGGGAAGTCATTGAGACTGTTTACTGTAGGGTCTTGCTTTGTTTCCCCCAGATTTGGAGGTAGAGGCATCCCATTGCTTTGACCTGTAAGAACCCTGTGATTGGTATCTAGAGACTTTTGAGAGCCTGGATTTGCCCCGTGAGGCTTTGTTGGACACTGGAAAGGACCAATTTTTAGTAGGCCAGTGCCTACTGAACCTGGGTGGCTGCACTTGCAAGAAATCTTTTACAGTTTGCCTAGATTTAGCTTTGTCTTCCATTTTCTTTAAAACCTCTTCTGCTGCCTTAATTCCAAACAGAGTGTCATGCTGCAAGGGGGCATCCAACAATTTAACTTTAACATGATCAGGCAGATTTTGCTCCTTGAGCCAGGCATACCTTCTAATCACAGATCCAGTAACTGCGGCCCTACAAAAGGCCTCCAAGAAATCAAAACCACATTGCAAAGTATGCTTTCCAACCTGTTCTGCTGAATGCAATAATTCCTGTAATTCTTTATTTTCCACACAATCAGATATCAACATCATTTTCTGCTTCAGCAGGCCCACAACATGCTGTTGATATTTAAGCATATGAAACTGGCAGTTTAATGTTCTGATTGCCAAGGTAGCAGACGTATAAACCTTCTTTCCCCATCTATCCAGCGACCTGGAATCTCTATCAGAGGGGGTAGGATTTTTGGCTGTAGAGGCCTTAACACCCTTGGTGCCATGTGAAATAGTCTCAGGGTCAGCAGCAGGATTTTTTAATAGAAATTTGTGAGAGTCAGGAACCCTGTAATATCTATCTGGCTTACTAGGAGCCGGAGGTAGGGGAATCGGGAGCCATGCTTGATTCTGAAAACACATCAACAATGTCTAATACAGGAGGTACAGCCAAAGGCCTATGCTGAGGAAGAAGAAAATCCCTTAGCCTCTTTTTTGATTCAGAGAAGTCCTGACTCTCCCAGTGAAAATGTTCCCTTAAAGTATGCAAAGTTTCACCAAAAGAGGAATCCTCAGGAGGAGAAGCAGATGGGATGGATTCCTCTGCATCAGAATCCTCATAGGGTGGAATGGAAAATTTCTGATCAGAAGAGGAATCAGACAAAATGGAAACCTGATCTGAAAATTCATAATCAGTGCCTTGCCTAGGCCTCTTAGCGGGGGGGGGGGGGATTTGGAACCCCCTGATCAAGGTAATTAAGTCCTCAGCCATTTTGATCATCTGTATTTTAGGCATAGGGACCTGAGCATGTGGCTCATGCATCGTTTTTTTAGACATAGAAGATGCTATTGACCTTGTTTTTGAGGCTGACGTCGGTTTTATATAAAAATGTTGAGGCCTGAAAACACCCTCAGAAGCCAGTGCCTGTTCAGCGGCTCCGAACCCAGCCAAGGGAGAGACATCCGCAGGTTCAATACTCTGAGAATCTCGCGGCATACTGGACTCCGCATGGGTCTCAGTAGAGGCCTGCGACTCAAACGTAGCGGGTATCAGGGGCTGCGAAAGCACCTCACCGAGTACCGGCAAACTGGCGACTGGCTTAGGAGAAGCTTCGTCATCGGTTTTGGATCTCAACGGTCTGTCTCTTTTTTCTTTGCGTTTTTTGTGAACTCCGGTAGTCGGAATACTAACCAATGACATTTCAGGATAATTAAATTTTGATCCAAAATATTTAGAAGCAAAACTATACAGACGTTTAATAGTGCATTGGTTAAATCTAGCACAAAACCAACAGCAAGGCACATTATGATCTGGGCCTAGGCAAGGAATACAGTATAAATGGAAATCATTATGAGGTATTTGCTTCCCACAAGTAATGCGGGAAGCTGGAGCTTTTCTCCCCGGGCCTCCGCTGAAAATGGACATATATCCAGTCGGACTATCCCAGTCAACAAATGTAAAATAAAAAAATAAAAAAAATAAAATAAAAAATGCAATTATTAACTTTTACTGACATCAGTAAGGAGCAAGAAAAAGTTTCCCCAACGAGGTACTTAGCTTTAGTTTGAAGACTTCGGTTCTGAAACTCGAATGCGAAAATTTCAGGAGTCTGCCGACTGGCACTTGCGAACTGCTTCTGCTTCGGGCACCGCACAGCAAGAAAGACTGAATAAAATGGCTTCGGCTGCATGTTTTATACCCCTGACGACCTGACATCATGGAAGAGGAGACAGCAACCGACGCAGGACCCAAGACTTTGTTATTCAGGCCGACTGAGGGCAACCTGCCAGCAGATTACCCTAAATGTAATGACTGCAACAGTGAAACACGAAGAACATAGAGATCTGAGGTAACTGGGAGAAGGGCATTGTGGGTAGCAGCTTAGCTCGAGAGTTTTTGGTGTACGCGAGCTTGGTATTAGGCCAACTCGGTTCCGAGGGCTCGGAACTGAACCCATCAGTGATGAATGGGAAGAAAATTAACAACATCATATCTATGATTGCCTGGGCCAATAGGAGGGTCACTACAATGATTGTTGGCATTTCTTTCTATACCTTCTTTAGTAACTTGTGAATCAGTGGGAAGGGTGAAAACTCATGCAGGAACATTCACATCCAACGGAACAAGACTCCATCTGTCCTATGCTGTACATATGGCTGCAAGGATGCCTGGAAAAAGAATTTCTCCAGTTGTTTATTTTGAAAGGAGGCAAACATCTATGTGAGGCATTCTCCACATATGGATTAGATTTTGAAACACCATGCCTTCAAATGCTACTCCTGCAGGTCTTCCCAGGAACTGATTAGTCTGTCAACATTTTGTTCTAATGGGATATGCAATGCCTGAAGAGTCAGAAAATGCTTCCAAGTCAGCTCCCAGGCCATCACTGCCAACCAGCACAGATGACATGACCTGGTACCTCCTTGTTTGTTGATGTACTATATCACTGTGTTATCTGTAACTACCAGAAGAGGACTGTCAGAGTTCATAGGTGGTGAAGGATAAGGTGTGGCTCACTGCCAACATTACCATGATACTGATGTGCTTCTGTGCATCCTTGTGCCCCAACTGACCTGTACTTGCACTCCCACTTACACAGCTCCCCAAGCAAAGCCAGCTGAACCTGTCTGGACAGTGTGAGTTAGAACAGGAGGAAGAAGGGAAGTCCTGGACCAACTGTTAACTGTGCTCTCCACCAGTGTAACTCATGAATGACGAAGAGCAACTCTGATTCCAGGGAATGTAGATGCCGGGTCACTCAATTCTGGACATTCCACTGAATTTTTCTCACATGGAGATGGGCCAGTGGTATCACGAGAATTCTGTAAACCATAAAACTTAGAATCTTTAGTAATTTTCTTGAATGGTGAAGTTTTTCCTGGATAATTCCTGAAATATCATCTGGAAAGAAAGGACCCTGTCTTTAGGACGAAATGTCATTCTATTTTTGGAGTTGATTAAGCAGTCCAGGAAGATGAGTCTTTATGAGGGTATCAGGCATGACTTCCAAAATTCAAATGAACTCTAGGTGGGTCACTAAGGTCAAGACCTTCTCTAATGATTCTATACATCTGGATACAGATTCTGCACACATTAGCAAGTCATCCAAGCAAGGAAAGATGTGAATGCCAAGAGTCTGTCAGTAACCCACTACAGGAGCAAGGCATTTGGTAGACAATCTAAGTGAAGTGCTAGCCCAAAGGGCAATACAGAGATCTGACAGTGCGATCCATACACAACAAATATCAGATATTTCTTGAGGTAATGAGCAAATAGAGATATGGTGATATGCATCTTTCAAGATCAGGGTCACTGTGAAGCAGCAGTCCAGCAAAGGGTGCAGGATGAGCATCTCTAACTTGGGGGACCCTGATAAAGGACTTCAGAAAGGGCAGGTTTGACACTGGTTTCCATGACAATTCTTTGGAAACCAGGAAAATTCTGGAATAGAAAATTTAATTCTTTCCAAAGGAGGGACTGGTTCTACGACCTCGGAGTTCAGCATTTGCTGGAGTTCATAGGTTGGTACTAGGCTATCGGCCCTAGGGACTATGCAAGCCTAGCCATAACAATTCCCTGGATATTTCTTCCCACAATATTTATTTCTCTGAGCCCCTGTTCTAGCAGGGCGACTGACATGATCCCCGGGGTGAATTTCCTATCTCCCATCCAATTATCAAGGTTCCTCTTGAAGAGGGCCAATGAGGCGCTCTGCTTGACATGTATGGGCAGTCTATTCCAGAGTATGGGGAGTCTCTGCGTCAGGAACCTATCCCTCCAGCATGTTTTGTTCATTGTGATGACAAGGTTTAGATCCCTGGAGCGTGCGGCTCTGAGGGATTGGGATTTCTTTAAGTGGAGCATGTCCAACAGCTCAGTGTTTGACATGGCCTTGTATGTTAAGCAGAGATCGCCTGTGAGTAGACGATATGCCACAGAGTACAGCTGGAGTTTTTTTTTTTTTTTTTAGACGGTCAGCATATGGCATCTGCTTTAGGCCTGTGATTCTTTTAGTGAGGTATTTCTGTGGCTTTTCCAGCTGTTGCAGAAGTCTTGTGAGGTACATACCAAACGGGGCATTATACTCTATAATGGGTCTAATGAGGGATGAGTACAGTGGGACAATGACCTCCTTTTTTCAGGATGAAAAGCCCTTAGTGATGAGGTGTGCCACACAGAAGGATTTCCTGACTGTTGTGGCGATGTGGTTATCGAGAGTGAGACCACTGTCCACCTGTGTCCCTAAGTCTCTCATCACACTTTCGATGTTTAGTGTCCCTGCCATATATGTGATAATTCATGGGTACATGTTTTTTTTCCACAGGGGATAACTATACATTTCTTGGCATTGCTTGAGCCCATGGCTCTGACATCAGGCATCTGTTTCTGTAAGGCCCTTTTGTAGAATATCCACATTTGGGGATTCAATAATGGCTCCCAGTTTGCAGTCATCTGCAAACTTTGTTAGCCAGAGTCCCTTAGTGTTGGCCTGTACTTCAGAGAAGTAGATGCCAAACAAGAGTGTTCCCAGGACTGAACCCTGAGGTACTCCACTTGTCACTTGTCTGGAGCTGGATTTGGAGTCGGCTACTTTTACAGTCTGGGTTCTGTTAGTAAGCCGCAACCCATAGAGTGACGTAGGGATTTATGCCCAACTTGGTAAGTTTATCTAGGATTCCAGAGTGGGGGATGGTGTCAAAGGCCTTGGCGAGGTCCAGATAGGCCTTACCCTCGTCCACAGCTCTGGAGACTGAGTCAAAGAAGTCAATCAGATTCAGGAGACAAGATCGGCCCTTCACAAACCCAAACTGGGTGGGGTCCAGTGTTTGAAGGTTGCCAATGTCTTTGTTTACAAGTTCCATGATAATGCTTTCCATGCCCTTGCAGATCAGACTTGTCAGACTGATGGGACGGTAGTTCCCGGGATCCAAGGCAGATCCTCCCTTGTGGAGCGGGATAACTGTAGCTGTGCGCCACTCAGTGGGCATGAAGCCTGAGGTGAGGCTATGATTAAACATGACACTTAGGTGAGGTGCCAGTTCATTTTGTAGTTCATGTAGTACACAGTCTGGGATGTCATCTGGTCCCACGGATGCTGCATTCTTAACTTTGGAGAGTGCGGTTTCTACCTGTGTGGCCGTGATTATTGGAATTTGGCAATCTTTTGGTATTGAAATGGGCCCTTTAGGGGGTGAGAGGGGGGTGAAGATGGCACTAAATCGATCTGCTAGGATATTGGCAATATCCTTGGCATCAGTATATTTAATGCCATTCTGTTGTAGCTCAGAGCAGATCTGAGCATTGCCATTTAGATTCTTGACATAACTATAGAATGCCTTGTAGTTGTCTTTGGAATCTTAGGCAATTTTATTTTCGTAACTAGCTTTTGAGGATTTTATGAGGGATCTCAGCTTCTTACTGAGGCTGGTGAGGGAGTTTTTTGCATCCTGGGATTTTCCTCTTTTTTGCAACAGTTTCTTCCTTCTGTTGTATAGTTTGTTTATAGCAGGGGACCACCAGATTGGCTTCCTTTTTTGGAGAAGAGCATCTTGGTTCTATTTGGGATGGCACGATTCATGCACGAGTGGATGTACTTGTACAGTATCTTAGTGTAGAATTACAGGAGGGAATAAGATCAGGTCCATCAGGTGAGGAGGCACCTCCTTGGAACGCGGTGGATTGTTCCCTCCACTGCCAGTTAAGCACCCATTTGCTGGAAACTACTGGCAGCCAAACTATCTTGTTGAGATCTAACTTTTGAGATGGGACACCCCAAGGGGTACTTGGGAAAGAAAGATGCCATACCTCAGCACAGTCATAGGTTGGAAGTGGGGTTATCCTTTTTGAGAAAGGAACTTCTTGTTAGGTTTGGCATTGTTCTTGTTCTGCCACATCCTTTTGGTACCTTGGATTTGTTCATTTGCGACTTGTGTTTGTTGGGTCTCTGAAAATTATCCTATTTAAATCAAGGAACATTCGGCAATATGGAACATTTTAGATACCCCTTACCTCAGTTTATCTCTGTCATCCTAGTGTTTAAGGATCTGATTTACCTGCTGTACCCAAACACAACCAGAATCAAGTGAAGCATTCGTAATCTTATTTTTTAAACTAGTCAGAAAGCTTTGACTGAGCAACCAGGCATACCTCCTTACCACTTAGCTGCGGTCTGTACCTTTAAGGAGTTAAAGGGTAGCTGCGATCTGTACCTTTAAGGAGTTAAAGGAAGAGTAAGGGGCGTGGTTAAGTGCTTCAATGCTGGTATTTGAACTCACTTGTAATGGTGTGAATGTTTTGCTTGTCTGAAGAAGTTAGTGCAAGGTACTAACGAAAAGCTTTTATAGTGGCTCAATAAAATTTGTTGTTTTTCATGTTTTTTACATTTTGGACTGGCCTGAGTCGAGTTCTTGGCTTTTGAATTAGCGGTGGTTTTCGCTAGTTTGTTATACCTCCTTACCACCACAGATATTGCAGCATTTCTAAAAACAGTACTGGCCCCTACCAAGGCACTCTTTAAAGCATGTTTATGCACTTGAGAAATATTGGAGAAGCTATCTTTGACAAAGACTTTTTGCTCAACAGGTAATGCAGCAAATTCATCTAAACTATACATACACCTCAACACAAACGTCTACATAAAACACTGATAGTTAAAACACTTTAAAGGCTATCATGCTGGGCAACGCCAGCTTCTTTCCCTGAGATTCTAGCCACATGCCTAGCTTATCTAAAAGGAATGGGTTTAATGAAGACGTAGCCTTTTTGCTGGATGATGTGGGTTGAGACACAGTAGAAGGATCTGCAGGCAAAGTGGCTTGGAGACCAGGCATGGTAGAGGCACATCCTATATTTCTTAAACACTTTTTTAGGCAACGACTCATTCAATAGAGGAGAATTGCAAGCTTTCTTAGAAACACCCTCCAATGCTGGGATTACCAGAGGGAAGGTCACCACCTCAGCAGCCTGATCCTCCAGAAAAATCATACACCATTGTTGACCTCAGCAGCAAATGAAGATTGCTCCCAACTGAATACATCCCTAAATCTAAACATCATTTAGGAAAAAGAAAAAAAGTTATGCACTCACCACAACGTTCCATATGTGTTGTCCATCTTCACATTCATTCTTACTAGAATGGGTTTAGATCCGATCCTTGGCTCCGACCCGGCCTTTATAACCAAGCTCGAGGTCTTCTACCAGTTTGCGGCCAAACCCTATCCCAGCATGCACCAGGAAACCTCCCCAGATCTTGTTGCCATAATAATAATAGTATGAAATAATCACAGATAACTCAGAGTACAATGAAGAAGGCCAGAGAATAATGATATCCAATTTTACCAACTCAGTCTTCCAGGAGTAAAATGGCGGGGGAAAGGAGGGTGGGATGTAAGAATGAAGGCGAAGATGGACAACACGCATGGAAAGTTATGGTGAGTACATAACTTTGTGTGTTGTTGTCCTATCTCGCCTTCATTCTTACTAGGATGGGACAGCATTCCTAGCACCATCTTTCTTGAGTGGCTCAAGGGAGAATATTCTTCAGAATAGTGGAGCCAAACAGGCCCTGTGTTCCTGGAGGCCAAATTGACTTTGTAATGAGTGATAAAGGTATGTGGTCTTATCCATGTTGCTGCAGATCAAACTGTATCGATTGGTAGTCTAGCCAGAAAGGCTGGAGAGATTGCAATGGCTCTTGTAGAGTGGGCTTTAACTCTTTTGGGGAGATCTCTTTTTAGAGACTTATAGATGTTATGCAATCTGAAAGCCATTTTGAATGTGTCACCTTAGAGACTGAAGTACCTTTCCTTGAATCTGAAAAAGAGATAAATAGGTGGTCGGATTTTCTGAAGTCTTTAGTCCTGTGCAAGTAAAAACACAACTGTCTATGCACATCCAATTGATGTAACATGTATTCTGCCCTATTCTCATAATTTGGGTAGAAGACTGGCAGCTCTACAGATTGGTTCAAATTTGATTCTGAACATCCCTTTTTTGCAAGAAGTGTTTGTTCGTAATGACACTGTCTCTATAGAAAAGCAAGTGGAGAGGGGGGGGGCTTTACTGACCAAGCTTGTAGCTCTGACACTCTTCTAGCAGAGGTAATTACTATCAAGAGAATAGTTTTCTATGACATGAACTTGAGTTTGCAAGATGATGCTGGCTCAAATGGAGGAAAAAGTCTGTCTGATCTTGTTTAAGTTAAGTCCCACGGTGCTGGAGGATCTTTGATAGGTGGTCTTAACAACGTACCTTTAAGAAAGGCTTTGCATAGTCTGTAAGACATAATATTAAGGCCAGATTCACCTAAATGGAAATTAGATATCACTACTAGCTGAACTCTAATGGTAGCTGCGGTTTCACCTTCATTGAATAATTTTGCCAGATATTTTAGAATGGAATTTGCTAGAGCAGAAAAAGGGTCAATATGATTAAGAGAAGCCCATAAGGAAAATATTTTCCATTTGCTTTTATATATCTTTCTTGTCAATGCTTTATGTGAGGAACTTAGGATGTGCTTACTGATGATGGGAGGTTAGGAAACCTGGCTATCATTGGAACTGGAGCAGCCAAGGTGCCAATTTGAAGGTCTGAAGGGAAGGGTGGAGAGTCAAAAGGTCTGGAACTAGGTCCAACCACCAAGGCTTCTCCTGAAGATGAGGCCATAGGAAGGAGAACCAAATCTGACGAGGCCAGTATAGAGCGATGAATATCAAGTCCCTTCCCAAGAATATGGCTTTCTGAACTACTTTGGATATTAAAGGAAAAGATGAAAGCATAGAGGAGTCCTGAGGGCCAATTGTGAACAAGTGCATCCCTTGCTGGCTCCCCAAGAGGGAGGATAAGGCCAAAGTAGCTGCTGCATTTGCCATTCATGGATGTTGCAAAAAGGTCACAGCAAGGCTGGCCCCATTTGCGGAAAATCTTTTCTGCTACTTCCTATTTTAGGGACTACTCATGAGGCATCAGAATTGCTCTGCTGAGTCTGTCCGCTATCACGTTGGATTTCCCCGGGATGTGCATTGCTATCCAAGCGTTGGGAGGAGGTTGCCCACTGGCATACTCTCAGGGCCTCTCAACAAAGGGGGTAAATATCTGGTTCCTCCTCGTTTGTTTATGTACCATACAACTGATATGGTGTCTGTCTGTACTGCAATAGTTTCCAGTGGAAGAGAGTCCTGGAATGCTTGCAACGCTACAAGCACCGCTCTCATCTCTAGGACATTAATGTGCAAGTAGGCCTCATGATCCTGCCAGGTGCCTTGGACCATCTTTCCCCGGATAATGCCCCCCACCCTATGTGAGAGGAGTCCATGGTCAGTGTGGCCAATGGTTGGGGAAGTGCAAATGGTCAACCTGGAGTCACATGAGTGGAGTAAAGCCACCAAAGAAGGTCCTTTTTGCAAGTTTCTGTTATTATTTTGTGGGACATCGGAAATTCCTGCATCGACCATTGAGTGGACAACAGCCACTTAAGAATTCTCATGTGTAGATGAGCTAAAGGGATGAGAATTATTGCTGCTGCCATGGTCCCTAAGACTTTTAGGACTGTCCTTGCTTGAGCCCTTTTCTTCATGAGAAGATTTAAAATCTGACATCTTAGAACTTTTACTCTTTCTGGAGGAAGTCTGGCCATCATGCATGTTGAATCTAATTCTGCTCCGAAAATATGACATGTTGAGAATGCAGCAAGGCAGATTTCTCATACTTTATTGTAATTGAAGAAAACAACCAGGCTCTCTCACCACGAAACTGTATAAAGTCCTGATATATCCAATCCAGATATAAAGTTCATATAAAATGCAACGGCAGATCAGTAAATCAAGAGCAATGACTTCACTTTTTCAGTAAGCAGTAAGCATGTAAAATGCAACAGCAAGTCAGTAAATCAAGAACAATAACTTCACTTTTTGCAGTAAACAGTAAGTAATCCAGTATACGAACACCAAAAACGTTTATTGTAAGCGCTTTCGCGTGGTCACCACCACGCTTCATCAGACAATGCATATAAAATTCAAAACATCTATTTATACAGGTAAATCTAAGAAAAGGCGCCAAATTAAAACAAACAAATCATGCAATTTTTCAATTAAAAAGTTAATAAGAACTAATTAAAAGGTTTCTGGTTACTACATTCCGTTTAAAGAGAGCCCAAGTTTTTAGAAGGGCTGAATTGTTCATATGCCATGCTGCAGCTAGTTGTCAGTATTAAATGTAAACACTAAAAGTTGATGCTGACGACGAGTATTTTCAGAAATAATAACTAGATTAAATTACCTGATTTCAATATGGAAAAGCACATCTAAAACACATTTAATACAAGAACAATATTGACATATATATTAAGCATTGCTCTATAGAGATTTTCTAAACAAATAAATAAAGTAAATAAGTAAATAAATAAATAAATAAATAAATAAATATCTGTTTTGATAAAATGTAAATACGATATGAATAACAATAAATTTTATTATTGATGTTTAATAGATTTGTAGGTATAGTAATAGACTCAATTAGTATATCAAAATCATGGAATTGATATTGTTCATAAATATTTAGAATAAAAGTTTAAAATATTTAGAATAGATGAGTCTAATAAAATATAGAACATATTATTTGAAGTATAAAGTATAGTGTATATGAAATAATTGTAAATAAATAAATAAATAAAAGAACAATGTTATATATCTAAACAAGTATTAATATTGTTAATTATTGAATGTTAAATATTAAATATTGAATATATAGTTACAATATAAATATATAAGGAATATATATGAAAGATGTATATAAATATATATAAATTCGATTATCTATGAATGTGGGTGTGGATATGAATTAATTTGGCATATAAGAATTAATATGTGTAAAAACTGTTATAAAGAAATGTTTAAGTTATACATATTAAAAGGCCGAACAATGTATCATCAAAAATACTGTATGTGTGTTATTCATCTTTCGTAAATTAATATGTAAACAAATAAGTGATGAATGAACAAGTTTTGTAGATGTGATGTTTTTAAAATGAACAAACAAAATGAACATGATGCAATGTAACGAAACTATAGTGTTAAATATAAATAAATAAAAAACTACTAAGTACAACTATTAGGTTACTGAGAAAACTTTTAAAACATTAGTAAATGGGAAAATGAATTCAACAGAAGACAATATACACAGGGTACAAATAGAAGAATAATTAGAGCTGAAAATCTAAAGTGCAGGCCATCAATAGGTATTCAGTTATAAAGTTCTATCTAGCTTCCAAAACCGGTTTGATAGAAACTTGATTGTTAATACCAGGGGGTATGTGTGCAGCCAATCTTAATATCCATTTTAATTCCTTATTATTTAGAAGTAAAGAATTATCCCCACCTCTCTTGTTAGGTATAACTACCTCAAGTACCTTAAACTCAAAGTCATGGTGGGGCTGTTCCAAAATGTGTTTAGCTAATGCGTTTAGTTCATTCTTCTTCTGGATGTCATAAAGGTGGCCATATATTCTGTCTTTTAGGCATCTTTTAGTGAGGCCAATATAGAAGGCTGTACAGTTTTTACAGGTGGCCAAGTAAATAAGGTTTTTAGTGCAGCAGTTAGCATAGAACCTTGGATGAAAACTGTAATCCAGAGTAGGATGTTTAAATTCTATTTTTCTTGAGATATAACTACATCTCTTGCAATTATAGCAAGGGAAAGTACCTTTCTTGTTACTAGATAAAGAGCTTAATTTTTCACTGGTATATTTGTCATTACATAGTAACTGTTTTAAGTTCGGGCTGTTTTTGAACATAAAATGTGGCTTGTCCCCTATCAGTTGTTTAACAAAGGGATCTATAGTAAGTAGTTTCCAATTATTATAAAAAACCTTTTTAATGTCATTAGTAATGCTAGTAAAATTCAAAATTATAGGTACAAAATCTTTACGTCCTGTGGAATATCTATAGTTTCTAATAATGGTGTCTTGATTTCTTGTCAGTGTAGTCCTGATAACATTGTTCCTGGTAGTTGAGACGAGGCCTGAATCATAACCTCTCTCTTTAAATAATAATTCTAAGTGATCTGCTTCAAGTTGTAAAGAGTGTGGATCTTTACAGAGTCTTTTTAATCTAATAAATTGACTCTTGATAATGCCAGGAAAAACATACCTAGGGTGCATACTGTCAAAAGATAAAAGTGTGTTCCTCCAGGTTGGTTTCCTATAGATTGTAGAACTTATAGTACCATCCTCATTGATATTTAGTGTCACATCCAAAAAATTGATGGATTTGGAGGAACATTCCATAGTGAAACGTAAAAAGGTAGAAGTACTCTCAAGATAGTTCAGAAATTTTACAAAATCAGTCTCCGCACCTTCCCATACAATAAAAATATCATCTACAAAGCGTTTATATATTTTTATCTGTGCAAACAGGGGGTGGGTAAATAGGCAAGAACGTTCCCAAGCCAAAACAACCAGATTGGAATAGGTGTTTGCACACGGGGTGCCCATTGCCACCCCCCATTTCTGTAGGTAATACTCATTTAAAAACATGAATACATTATTATTTAGTACCACATCTAATAGTTGACATACAAGTAACTGTCTATCACTTGAAAAGGATTTGTCTAACGTTAATATATCTCTTATGGCTTCAATGCCCAAATCATTGGGAACTGAGGTAAAGAGATTTTTCACATCCAAGGTAATAAGGATGTATTCATGTTGATGAATATCTAATTGTAACTCTGATAAACAAGCTAGTAGATGGTAAGTATCCTTTAAGATAGTGTCAAAAGAATCGACCACTGGTCTGAGTAAAAACTCTAAAAAGCAAGAAGCATTAGCAGTGACCCAGTGATCACCTGATACTATGGGTCTTAGTGGGATGGGATGGATATTTTTGTGAATTTTCGGGAGTCCCTTAATAATAGGTATGGTAGGATTATCTACCAATAGATAACTGTACATTTCTTCATTAATTTGTCTGCAGATGAGCAGATCATATATCATATCTTGTACATTCTTAATTATTGTGTTCACTTCATATAATTCTAATTTTACATAAGTGGTCTCATCATTAAGCATTTGGCACATATTAGAGTTATAGTCAACTCTGTTTAAGACCACAATCCCACCTCCTTTGTCGGCTGGTTTAACAGAAATTTTATCACATTGTTTCAAACATTTCAAGGAATTAAATTCATCTAGGTTTAAATTGAAAAAAACAGGTTTTATCTTAATAGAAAATAATTTATAAAAATCATGTTCACAAATCTGTAAAAAACATTCTATGTTATGAGGTAGTGGGGGCATAAAAGTGCTTTTCCGTTTAAAAACAATAGGTGCAACATTTTTAATAGAGTCAGGTTTCTCTCTGAAAAAAACTTTTAAGGCTACTCGTCTACAAAATAATCTTAAATTAATTAAAACATCACTTAATGTGTCAGAGCAAGCTGGAATAAAATTCAGACCACGGTTTAAAAGAGAAATATCAGCATTAGAAAGGTTATAGTCAGAATAGTTATATAGTAAACCAGTCACTTTTTTGTTCGTCTTGTTGATTGGAAGCTTTCCGTTGATAGCTTCCTTTTCCTTGGGCCTCGACTTGTGGACCGTCCTCTGTGCTGAAATCTTTGTTTCACAGGGTATGGTAAAAAATTTTTTGATGAGGAACCCAAAGGAACAACAATATTAGGATCTTTTGGTCTGGCTCCTGGATTACTAGCGAATTTCTGTAACGCTAGTTGATTCGGAGGGGGCGTGTCAGTCACGTTAGAAGTCATGAAACTGTTATTAGTCCCCTCTAAACTGGCGGTAGGCAAAGAAGCATTAATTGGAAACGTGTTATCATTGACAACATTAGTAACAGAAGTGCCTTCTACAGATGTAGAACGCTGTATATGGTTCACATTATCATTTGCACTGTTATTCTCATTTTGTATTAAATTATTGCCTCTTGGCCAAACAAATACTTGTCTTAATTTAAAATCTTGGAAGTCTCTTTGTAATTTACGCATTTTAGTTGCCTTCAGCCTCTCGCTGAAGGCATTTACTTGTAAACAAATGTTGCGTAGTCTACGAGTACAATATTCTGCTTTAAAGCGGTGGCTAAGATCTTTAAAGTTAGCATCAACCTTATCTCTTAATTCAACTTCTAGAGGTGTAAAATAATCAAGCAGAAGCCTGATATACCTGTGTCCGAGGTCAATATTCAGGTCCTGCCATTTTTTGAGGAGTTCTGGATGCGCCTCTCCGTACGATGGCATACACATAACTCGCATTCCTCTCGGCACAATAGAGTAATGAAGACAAGCCTCTAGGTGTTGCCTTTGCCAGGCATATCTTTGTAGTTTATACATATCGTCCTCTAATGCTTTAGATATAAGGTTAAAGTCAGATATATTGAAGCCTTCTGTATTTACGGGAGTAACATGCTCAGTTTGCGAAAGGTCCAGAGCCAATAAAGGGTTAGCTTGTACGTGTAATAGATCTTCTAAATTCACTACTGCTTCCCTCGCCCCTGGAGTATAATCTAGTTCGATATTAACGGTATCCATCGTGTGCTGACGGTGAAAATAAAGTGAAATGCAACAAAGTAATACGCAAAAAAACTCTTCACCAGCAGCTAGAGAGAGAAAGCCTGTAACTGGAAACAGGAAAATGAAGAAAACAACCAGGCTCTCTCACCACGAAACTGTATAAAGTCCTGATATATCCAATCCAGATATAAAGTTCATATAAAATGCAACGGCAGATCAGTAAATCAAGAGCAATGACTTCACTTTTTCAGTAAGCAGTAAGCATGTAAAATGCAACAGCAAGTCAGTAAATCAAGAACAATAACTTCACTTTTTGCAGTAAACAGTAAGTAATCCAGTATACGAACACCACAAACGTTTATTGTAAGCGCTTTCGCGTGGTCACCACCACGCTTCATCAGACAATGCATATAAAATTCAAAACATCTATTTATACAGGTAAATCTAAGAAAAGGCGCCAAATTAAAACAAACAAATCATGCAATTTTTCAATTAAAAAGTTAATAAGAACTAATTAAAAGGTTTCTGGTTACTACATTCCGTTTAAAGAGAGCCCAAGTTTTTAGAAGGGCTGAATTGTTCATATGCCATGCTGCAGCTAGTTGTCAGTATTAAATGTAAACACTAAAAGTTGATGCTGACGACGAGTATTTTCAGAAATAATAACTAGATTAAATTACCTGATTTCAATATGGAAAAGCACATCTAAAACACATTTAATACAAGAACAATATTGACATATATATTAAGCATTGCTCTATAGAGATTTTCTAAACAAATAAATAAATAAGTAAATAAGTAAATAAATAAATAAATAAATAAATAAATATCTGTTTTGATAAAATGTAAATACGATATGAATAACAACAATAAATTTTATTATTGATGTTTAATAGATTTGTAGGTATAGTAATAGACTCAATTAGTATATCAAAATCATGGAATTGATATTGTTCATAAATATTTAGAATAAAAGTTTAAAATATTTAGAATAGATGAGTCTAATAAAATATAGAACATATTATTTGAAGTATAAAGTATAGTGTATATGAAATAATTGTAAATAAATTAGTTACAATAATTTATCAGTTAAAATAGTTCTTATTAACTTTTTAATTGAAAAATTGCATGATTTGTTTGTTTTAATTTGGCGCCTTTTCTTAGATTTACCTGTATAAATAGATGTTTTGAATTTTATATGCATTGTCTGATGAAGCGTGGTGGTGACCACGCGAAAGCGCTTACAATAAACGTTTTTGGTGTTCGTATACTGGATTACTTACTGTTTACTGCAAAAAGTGAAGTTATTGTTCTTGATTTACTGACTTGCTGTTGCATTTTACATGCTTACTGCTTACTGAAAAAGTGAAGTCATTGCTCTTGATTTACTGATCTGCCGTTGCATTTTATATGAACTTTATATCTGGATTGGATATATCAGGACTTTATACAGTTTCGTGGTGAGAGAGCCTGGTTGTTTTCTTCATTTTCCTGTTTCCAGTTACAGGCTTTCTCTCTCTAGCTGCTGGTGAAGAGTTTTTTGCGTATTACTTTATTGTAATTCCTAGGTGAGAGCTGTAAAGTAGTGTCTCTTGCTTTTATTAGTAGATGCTCGGTGGTAGAAGTTAGGAGCCAGTTATCTAAGTATGGAAACACCCAGAATCCTAGGCATCTCAGGTGAGCCGCGACTACTGCCATGCATTTGGTGAACACTAGGGGCTGTAGTAAGGCCAATGGGCAGAGCTCAAAACTGGTATTGACTGGCTCTCAAACGAAAGTGCAGGTGTCTCCTGGATCAACTGTCCATTTTTATGAGGTAGTATGTATCCTGGAGATCTATTGAGCACATCCAATAGTCTTGTCTCAGAAAAGGGAGTAGTGACTGCAGACTTGCCATCCGGAACTTGGACTTTCTTATTGATTTGTTTAAATTGCTGAGATCCAGAATTGGTCTCCAGTCCCCTATTTTCTTTGGACCTAAAAAGAATCTCGAGTAAGTTTCTGATCCTATTTGGTCTGTGGGGACTGTTTGGAAGACTCTCTGGTCTAGCAACTTATGAATTTCTAACATTGCCTGCTCCCTGTGACTGGGGGGAATGTCTGGGATCTTTTTTATGTTTGGGATGGGGAAGGAAAAGGTTATGAAGTAACCTCTGGATATGATGGCTTTGTACCCATTTGTCTTATTTGTTGCCAGGCTTTTGGGTACAAAAATAAGCAGACCCAGACTGCCTCCAGAGATGGACAGACAGGACTCATTTCAGGAGCGTTGAAAGGGCTTACCAAAGAAAGATTCTCTATCGCCCTGATTCTGGGACTCCCTCTGCCACGTGGCTGGCATCTCCCATTATTACTTCCCTCTCTGGCCCTTGGGGAAGATTCACCACGTGGCCTGGAAAGCTCTGAGATTTTCGGAACCGCATTTTGCCACTTCCTATCTGACCTTTGGGATAAGGTCTGGTAGGTATGGAAAAATAGACTCCTATGGCAGACAGCGTCTTTCTTTCTTGCTCACACCTGGTTAGTGTGTCCTTGACTTTGGGCCCAAACAGGGACAAGACATCGAATGGGGCATTCAAAAAGGAAGATTTAAAGGGCTCCGCGAAGTCCCACAAGCACATCCAAGAATTTCTCCTTAGGGAAATTCCTGAACCCACTGCTCTACTTGCTCCATCCACTGCATAAGAAATCAGTCTCTTGGAGGAGTTGACAACCGAGTTTAAGGTAGAGAGCTCACAGGAAACTATCTGAAACCCCTTCCGCTACTGAACCTTGGAGAGAATCTCCCAGCTGTTTGAGGAGGTCTGTCTGTAATCTTGTAAAATGGGTAAGGTAGTTCAGCAATCTGAGGGCAAATGTTGCTGAGAAAATATGCGCTTTCCATATCTGTCCATCGTATGAGACTCCTTGTATGGTGGATAAACAGATGATGTCTCAGAGTTCCTTCTTGGTGGCTGCCCCCACCATAGCATCTACTGGGACTCCTTTAGTTAGAAATGTTTTGTCTGATAGAAATGTGATAAACTTATTTGACCTCCTAGGAGCAGGTTCCACTGAATCTGGAGACTCCCACACCTTTCGAGAAATTAGGACCATAAGTTCGTCAAAAGGTGGACACACGCATGAAAGAAGGGCGAAATCCAAAAGACTTCAAGTATACGGACTCTTCTGTTGAAGGGTTGGTGGACTTCACCCGCCTCTGTTTCAGTATTTCCAAGATGTCTCCAAAGGAGACATCAGGAGACAACTGTGGGGACTCTTCAGCTTCATCGAGGTCCATATCAGAAGTGATTCCTCTGGGAAGTCTAAATGCTTCCTCTTACATAATCTTTTCTGATGGAACTCTTTTGATGGGTACTCTGGAGCGGTTCTAGGAGAGTGGGGGGTGCCCTGTTGGACATCCTGAGACCTAGGATCTCTGCATCCCTGTGGACGCAAGGATATAGAGGCAGACACCAGTGCTTTTGGGGATAGGATGTCCGGAGATGACAGTGGAACTGTCTGTGGAGACAGTACTCATCACCTCAAAAGCTCTCCGCCCCGGATCAGAGGATATCCCTGGATCCGAAGTTGTTGAGGGAACCAACGGAATCAAGGATGATGGACCAGAGGCGGAGGTAGGAGCCGAGCTCACCTGAGCTGATGCCCGCGAGACAAGGTCGGATCTGACAACTGTCCGATCCGACTCGCCTCCCGGACCCGGCTGGGGAATGTCAGCTCCTAGACTCCTCGAGCTCTGATGGGGCAGAGGATATCGCAGCAATGATCGGGTCCAAAGATCCCGGTGTAGGTCTCGGATCCGATGAATCCACTAATATCAGGCTCAGGACATTTCGGCTCCAAAGTTGGATCGGAGGAGCAGAAGGGGACGATGTGGTCATATCCGAAGCCCTCAGGGTTGGATCCAATAACAACTTAGCCAGCAGTGGTGTCATCAAAAGCCTCTGTATCACTTGATCTATATCATCATCAGACAGGCTCCTGGAAGACAGAGTTAAAGGGGCTGGAGACTTGGAAGGCCGTAAGACTGGAGACCTTAATATAGGGGAGAACAGCTCCATAACTGGAAACCGGCTCCGAATCTTGAACTCTGCTGGCACTGAGACAGATGGTATCGGAGCAGTAGATTTTTCGGATAAGATTGGCTTAAGATCTGGAGAGGAAATTTTGGCAATTTTTTTTAGACATTCAGATAGAGCACCAGAAGAGGAAGATCTCTTCACAGACTTGTCTGATTTTGCAGTGGGAGACTTGTCAGCTTTTGGTGAACCCGGACCTTCTTGTAAAGCCTCTGGGAAGGGTTTTAGCAATCCTGTCAAAATTAATTTGCTCTTCCTTTCCAGGACAGCTCTGTGGTTAAAAGAATGACAAATTGAGCAAGACTCCTGGAGATGGACAGCTCCTAAGCAATAGACACAAATTGTGTCTCTATCAGTTAAGGACATTTTTTGACCACATTCTTCACATTTTTTGAAACCAAACAGTTTCAAATTCTTATCCTTATCAGCAGACATTCTGACAAGAGAGAGAAAAAAGATGGTCAGAGAACCTTTTTTTTAAAACAGCAAAACAGAGTTTAACTATAGAAAGGAAAGGAGGGCATAGCCCTCTAATTTAAATGGGCTATGCCCGGGAAAGGGAAAAGAAAGAGATAACCATATCCCTGCATGCACCAGGAAACCTCCCCAGATCTCGTTTGCCACTAAGCAAGATCGGGTGCTCCTTCTACTGGCTCTAGCCAAGTATTTTTACTATGATACTCTTTGCCTTACTGCTGCTAATCTAATAGTTATATTAGTTGTTAAATAGCTTTTTTTCAGCTTTAAACAGGCTAAAGGGAAGGCAGTTCTCTAACTTAAACGAACTGTCAGATAGAGGTAAGATAAGAAAATGGAGTCCTCGAACTTAAACAGGCTATTTAAGTTATACAAGGAAAGCCGAGAAAGGGATAAAAAGGCCTGGATGGAAGATGACAGCCAAACACAGCAAAAAACAGCCACAAAAGCTGAAAAAAGCTATCTAACAACTAATATAACTATTAGAGTAACAGCAATAAGGCAAAGAGTATAATAGTAAAAATACTTAGCTAGAGCCAGTAGAACGAGCATCCGATCTTTAGTGGCAAATGAGATCTGGGGAGGTTTCCTGGTGCATGCTGGGATAGAGTTTAGCCACCAGCTGATAGAAGACCTCGAGATTGGTTATAAAGGCCCAGTCAGAGCCAAGGATCAGATCCGAACCTATCCTAGTAAGAATGACGGCGATTTAGGACAACACATCATATGTTCATTTTTGTGCACCTGTTCATCCTCAGGGGAAGCTAACCATTCATACTCTTGTCACTTCTAGAACATCAGATTCCAATTCCTCTCCAAAATTGGGATCCTTATATGGCTGCAAAGGAGTGTGAGCCGCTGCATTATTCATAACCTGGGTTTGCACCCCATAATTAACTGCCAGATCAATCTCTCCATAGCCACCACCTCAGGTGGAAACCCAGTTGTCGAATGTTGCCCAGCACTGTAGTGGATTTTCTCTTTTTTTGCATGCATTACACTAGTGGGAGAAACCTCTAGGGGAGGAGTATCAACACTGGTAACAGATTCTGCACCCCTGACTTCCCCCTGGATTTAAAGAGGTTGACTCTCCCATACCTGAACCAGGCACTGGTGTAGCCCTGGAAGATGTGCCCTCATGTCATGCGCAGCTGTGGTACTAACACCTCACCAGGGGACTTGGAGACGAAAGAAGGCAAGTGATCAGACAGCCTGCTTATTGCTACTGTGGAGTGACAATCCGTAGGCTTTGCCATAAATCTTGGCTTATTTCTGTTTTTTAGTGCACAAATGGGTAGGTTGTGGTGGTAATGGTGGGGCACCTTATCCGAATCCATCAAGTCAGGGACAAGAAACTATCTAGTTCAATATCAGATACTGGCTGCATAGCCATCCCAGTAAAAGGACAGAAAAAAAAAATCACACTATTCTCTCTCTGTACAGCAATCTAAAGATTATTTCTTTAAGGATACTATTCTGAACACTGCACCTAGAAAAAATGACAGTATTTTTAATAACACAGTTCAAAACAGAAAATACTTGTCACACAATTTTCCCAATGTTAACAAATAAATGCTACTTTCAGCACCAAATAATTTAAAAATGCAATAAACAGTATTTCACAAAAAATTAATCAAACTAATGAAAAATTCCTGCCAAAAATGTTTAATGTACAAAATGGCACCAAAAGCAATCACAAGTCTATTTTTACAGGTGCCATTTTAAAGACCGCACTGAAGAAAATGGCAGTTTGAGTAATAGAGCTCCAAGCACAAAATACAAGGACAAAAGTTACCTAATTCAGTCAAAATGAATGGGTATAGCCTAAAATAGTATTTAGGCAAGACCTATATCATAAACTGATGAAAAATTCCCATCAGAAAATACTAAATGGCACCAAAATCTTGATTTAAATGTAAAAAAAAATGTGTAGCTCATTCCCTCCAGTACAGCTCTTTTGAGTGTGTACCTTTAACTCCCATTGGGTGTGGCTTAAGCCTTTAAAAACATGAAGTTATCGCCTTACAGTTCAAATATTCATATCTAGGGGACTATAAGTGTTAAAAGAAAACTGTCAATGGCAAACTATTAAGGATAAATTAATCTTTAAATTAGTTCATTAATTCAGTTCAATGCTTTAAATTGGTTTTTATGAGCCAAAATAAAGATACTGAATATTCATTTTGTAATGTTGCATAAACAGATTATATCTCTGCAACCATTCAAGCAAGACAGATACTTCCACCAGGATTTTCTTCATATAGCTGTGAGCTTTCAAATGAGGATATGCAGTTCTGCATTACCTGAATGTGGAGATACTTTGAGAAATAAGAAAATGATTACAAGACAAATAAGCAGTATACAAATATTCAACGTCTCTTTAGCTGCATTAGACAGAGGTCAAATATCAATAAAAATTGCGTCTTCCATCATGTATGCATCAAGATGAAATCTTTTTATACCTTGTATGTAGCATGGTTATGGAATTATTAACATAAATATGAACAAGCAAGATTTGATGCCTAGAGGCACAGTACAAGTTAACTGCAGAAACACCTGGAGGTTCATTCGGCTGTAATGTTAAATGTTTTAATCCTGCTCAATCATCTCAGTCATAACCTCAAAGAAAAAAACTGCAATATCAGCAAGATGTTCTTACATTCACTGCTGCAGTATTCAAAACATATGGGGTTCCCCCTGCCATGAAAGCCTGTCTGGCCAGTCTAACGACATGTGTTATTTTAAAGGTATGTCGATCTCCACCAAATGCGCCCTGCAGGGCATAAAGGTGATGTTCAGGCCTACCAAAAACAGAACTTCTTTGTCCCCAGTCTGAATGTATCTTTTACACTGTTGGTCTGTTTACCTGCGTCCATTTTCTATTAGTTGAAGGCATTTTCATTCTCCAGTCACTAAGTATGCCTGTTTACTGTACCTTTCAAGACAAGTGACCCAGTGGGGATTTTATTTATTTTTTTCTTGTTTTTCCATTTCCTGGGGTTACTGCCATCCAGGAAGGGTAAATGTCAGTGTGGGATAAAGATTCTCCATAGTGACTGCCACGATAAGTGTCTTTTGCTTAGGTGCTTCTCATGACCAAACGTCTTGTTCTATTTGTCAGGTGTTTGACCCGAAAACCCTTTGCAGTAGACTTTCTTCCCTTTCTTTGCATCTCAAGAGCTAGCATCTTAAGCTACTCACTAAAGATACAATGGAAAGAATCTCCTGCTCAGAGGGTCAGTCATTAGGGAAGAGGGTGAAAAAGGTATGACCAGAATCTTCTGCTGTCCAGCCTGCCTCTGCCACGTGTTTCTTCCAAGGTAGTTACGAACCCAGAAGCTCGTTGTGTTGCTGGATTTCTCTGCCGCAACTGTGTTGGAGGCCAGTGAGGATCCAGCTGGCCGCACATCCCAACAGGCTTTGCAGGAGTCCATCTCGGTTGATTTTTTCCAAGGGGCCTAGGGGAGTTCCTCAGTTTTTGGTTGTAGAAGTTGTTCTTGCTACAGTTCTCGACTGCCGAACTGGATCTGAGCCTTATCAGGACGTTTCCTTAAAAAAAAATAAATTAGAAGTTGTGTACTTACCATAACTTGGTATCTGTGTTGTCCATTCATTCTTCCTCATGACTGGATTATGGATCAAATTCTGCCGCATTTTTACAGACTTAGGTTCCAGCCTTGAGCTCCTCCCACTACCCACAATGCTCTACACTGTACTCAACCTCTTCAGTTAAAGTTTGCTGCTGGCATTTTATTAAATGCTAAAGACACAAAGAATAAGTAAGAGGAAAATCAGAGTGTCAAACAAGGGAAAACAGTGTCCCTATACCAAATCCTGCAGATCCTCTATGAAACCCTAGGTTGTGGGATGGCTGGGAAGGAAGATGAGGAAGAATGAATGGACAGCACAGATACCAAGTTATGGTAAGTACATAACTTCTAAATCTGATGTTGCCCTTTTCATTCTTCCTCATGTCTGAGTCAGAGTACCCATTTACGCAACTCTCGGGTGGTCTCAAGGAAGAGATATACCGGAGCACTGTTGAACCTCTGCTTCTGGACAAAATGTCCAATTTGTAATGTGTCAAACATATGAGACTAACACCAAATAGCTGCTGCTTAAATATCGTCCATGGAATCTCTAAAGGAAAAAACAGTTGAAGCAGCCATAGATCTGAAAGAATGTGCTTTGGCAGGACAATGTAATTTCAGGCCACAGTTGGAATAAATGAAATATATACAGTCTGTAATCTATTCTACAGTGTAACTTTGGATACTGTGAGGCCTAGAAGGTTGGGTGGAAAGGACACAAACTGGTCAGATTTTCTAATGAAATTAAATTCTACATTGTTCTGTGAAGACTAAAACGTAACTGGCTGTGAACATCAAGATGATGTAGCAAGTACTCACCTTTATTGGCAAAAGTTGGAAAGAAAATTTGTAGTTGGATTGATTGATGCAAGACTCTGTAGCTACTTTGGGCACAAAAGAAGGATTAGTATGAAGGGAGACCCTAACTTTGTGAAAAATGATATACGGTGGCTTAAACGAAAGGGCTTAAATCTCTGAGATTATTTTAGCTGATATAATGACCATCAAAGAGAGTTTTCCAAGGGAGGTACTTCATGTCACAGTCACCAGCTGGTTCAAAGGGCTTTTGAGTTAAGCCTTGGAGAATAACAGTGAGCCCCCAAAGAGGAGATGCGCCTTTAATTGGACGTCTGAGGAGGAAGACTCCCTTCATAAATGCTTTGCATAATCTAGACTGACAAGGGACCAGAAGAGTCGCCAGGATGAAAACTGGATATGGCTGCCAACTGAAGCTTGACTGTGGAAAAACTAACTCCCTTCCTTGAAAAGGGGAAGTAAGAAAAAGGATGGTTGAAACTGAAGTTGAGAAAGGATTAATACTCTTTGGAAGCCCAAATGGCAAACCTTTTCATTTGCTCTTGTACACCTTCTTAGCTTAAGCTTTCTGAGAAGCCAAAACATCATCACAAACAGTGGAAGAGAGCCTGGACCTTTTAATAATCATTGGAATTGGAGAACCCAAGCGGCCAGTTTGAGAGTGGCTAAATTCTGATGTAGGCCTTCCAAAGGATAAAAAAATGGAGATCCTGCCTGGGTTTCAGTATCATTGGAGGATATTTTAGGTGAGACCAGAGGAAGAGGAACCACATCTGATGAGGCCAGTAAGGGGCAGTGAGGATTACTGAAATATTCAACCTTTTTGCTTTCTGTAGGAACTTTGGGATCAGCAGTAGTGGGAGATGCGCATAAGAGAGACCAGAGGTCCAATTGTAAACTAGAGCATCCCTTGGGGACTCCCCCAAAAGGGGGATCAGAGCATAGTACTTGCTGCACTTGTTGTTCTGCTGGGACGCAAACAGATCTCAGGTGGGGTAGCCCCAATGGCTGAAAATCAGATTAGCTACAAATGGATTGACAGCCCACTTGTGTGGGGTCAAAATGGAACTGTTGAGCTTGTCTGCCAGAATGTTAGACTTCTCTAGAATATGAGTTGTAATCAGAAATCAGTCTGAAGATATCGCCCATTCCCAGACCCTTATGGCCTTTCTGCACAGAGGATATGATCGGCTTCCACCTTGTTTGTTGATACACCAGACTACTGACCCGTCTGTGTGAACTGCAATAGTTCCTAAAGGGAGAATGTCCTGCAAAGCTTGCAACATTAGGAGGATCACTTATCAGCTCCAGAACACAGATATGCAATCTGGTCTCTAATGAAGTCTATGTGCTTTGGATCATCTTCCCCCTGAAATAGCCCCCACCCTAAATGGGAAGCATCTATGGTCACAGTGGCTGTGGGGGAGAGAAGTACAAACAATCTGCTGAAGAGCAGATCATTCGAAAGAATCCACCATAGTAACTGCCTCTTGCAAACAGGAGTCAATTTGATCAGAACGAATAAAAGCTAGGAAAGAATAGACCATTGAACAGTCAGTATCCACTGGAAAACTCTCAAAATCTGGCCAACAGGATTGATAGCTGCTGCCATAGAACCCACAGCTTGAAGCATTAACCTTGCTGGAGGTGTAGGGAGATATAAAATGGTCTGAACATGGTCTCCTTAATGTCTGAATGCAACGGGGTTGTGGGGGTCAAAGATGCTACTTGAGTAGTCGTAGCAAGGAGAACTCCAGCTTTTGAACTGGGGATAGAAGAGATTTTTTTAGACTTAAAATGATGCAGTAGGTGTTAGGAAATCCAAAACAATTTCTGGTCTATATAAGATGATGCTTGGCTTGGGCAGTGAGAAGCCAGACATCTAAATAAGAAAACACCCGAAATCCTTGCAGTCTGAGGTGAGCTGCCAAACATTTGATAAACACCCTGGGGGCTGTGAGGTGAGTCTAAAGGGCAGTACTCTGAACTGGAAGTGACTGGCTCCCAGCCGAAAGTGCAGATGATGTCTGGAGTGCCTGTCCATCTTTATTTGGGAGTATCCATCCTTCAAGTCTATCGAGCACATCTAATCGTCCTTCGGGAGCAGCAGTAGTAGTACAGACTGAACTGTGACCATCTGGAACTTCAACTTCTTCATGTACTGATTTAGATTGCTTAAATCCAGAATTGGTCTCAGGTCCCAGGTTTTATTTGCCACTAAAAAAAGTGGGAGTAAATTCTGTATCCTCTCTCTGGTTGTGACCTTTTAATGACTCTCTTTTGCAGTAGTGTTTGGATTTCTTGTACTGCGCACACCCTCTAACTAGGTGGAACGTCGGGGAGTTTCCTCTGTTTCTCTGGAGGTGGAAGGGAAAAGGGAATATAATAGCCTCTGGAGATTATGCTTAACACCCATGTATTTGTAATTATTTCGGTTCAGGTATTTGGGTGTAGTGAAAAACGACGTCTAACTGCTTCCAGAGTAGAGCAGTCAGGCAGCGCTTCAGGAGTGCTGATAGGGCTTTATCAAAGAAAGGTTCTCTAAAGCCCTGATATTGCAGACCCCTCTGCCTCTGGGGCAGTGTCACCTATTCAAAACTCCTTCTCTGCTCCTGCAGGAAGAATCCCTGTGCTGCTCTTGGAAAGACCTTTGGGATATTCTAAACCAAGTTTTTTTTACCTCCTCATTGGTTTCTTGGGAAAGTGCATAGAGAGGTAGAAAACTTGATCCCTATGGCAGAAAATGTCTTTCCTTCTCGATACAGGTTAGAGCATCTTTGACTGAAGGCCTGAAGAAAGATTAGCCATCAAAGGGGGCACTGACAAGGATGCCTTGGAAAGGCTCTGCAAAGTCACAAAGCCTCATCCAGGCATGTCTCCTGCTAGAAATGCCCGAATCAGCTACCCACGAGGAACCCTCCACTGAATGGGAGATGAGCCTCCTGGAGGAGTTAGACAACGAAGAGAGAGCAGCCAATTGGGGAGATAATTTTTTGAAGTCCTCCGCCAACACTGTCTCTGCTAGAGAGTTGGACAGTTCCTTAATCAGATCTCTCTGCAATCTAGTAAAACATGCTAAGTAATTTAGTGATTTCAGTGAGAAAGGGGCTGAGGTGTAAATGCACTTACCAAACCTGTCCAAAGCTCTGGACTCCTGGTTCAGCAGATGGACAGTCGTGGTCTGCTTGGCTAGCTCTTTTTTGGTAGTTGCTACCACACCCATAGCATCTATAGGTATGCCGTTGGTCCAACAAAGGCAGTCCTTGGGGGGACGACCTCTCTGGACATTTTGGTATTGGATCGATAGTGTTAAGCTCCTTCCAGGCCAAATCTATAAGGTCATCTGCCAGGAAGGGGGGGGTCAACCAAGATGTACATGGGCCTGTCCAAAGAAACCTCCAAAAACACAGACTCTTCAGAAGAGGGATTTTGGGCTGACCAGCCACCTCTTTTCTAAGGATTCCTAGATGTCTCCAAAGTACACATGTTCCTGTGGTGATCATGGGGATCCCTCTCCCAAGTCCATGTCCTTAGTGAGAGACTCCAGATGGGAGTCTGCCTCCTTTTGCATGTCTTCTTGAGAGGGATCTCTTCTGTGGAATGATCAGGGGAGGTATCAGAAGAAGAGGGGGCTCCTTCTAGGGGCATGTCCTGGAGGCTTGTCAAGGCAGGCTGACCCTGGACAGGTATGATGGGCTTAGTAGTCAGATTCAGAGAGGTACGATGGGGAGGATCGCAGATCTAAGAGGTCAGGTCTCTGTGGGAACAGAAGACCTCTTCCACCATCAGGAAGGCCAATGGATACGGAGATACCCTCCCCAACCCTCTTGGAGCCGAAGCAGCTGAGTAGAAAAGAGTGGGGACCACTCATGGATCTGAGGTCTCTAGGGGGAATCGGACCCAAACTGTCAAGTGCTGAGGGGAAGGAACGGTTCTGATAAAGATGGAGCTGAACTCCTATTCCCAGATCCAATGCAGACACCAGGGATCAGAGAATCTCAGAGCAGAGCCAGTCAGGGTAACTGGAGTCGAGGAAACAAATTTCCTACAATTTGAGGCCAACTCTCCTGGGTGTCCGCTACCCTGGGACTCCAAAACAGCAGATCAGGGAAGGAGATCTGACTTGGGGACACTGGATCACACTCAGATCCAAGACTGAATGGAGTAGGTAAAACCCCCATCTGAATCTGGGCCCTGAGGAACCTCTGCATCAACCTGTCCACCTCCATCTCAGAAAGGCTTCTGGAGGAACTGACTCTGGTGTTGACTGTTTGGTGGGAGTTTGCAAATTTTCTGTCAGTAAGGTCAAAGATACTGACCTAATGGACACATCAGGAGTTTGGCTCTGGACTCTCAGATCCGAAGAACTAGGATCTGAGGGAGGAGCAGAAGGTCTGGGAGAAGTAATCTTATGTACTGTCGGCTCCCAAGGAAGATTTTCTGGATCTACAGGAGCCGAAATAGGCCTTGGATTTAACGACTTTGAATCCAAAGGTTTAGCTTTCTTTGCAGGTGGCTCCAAAGCAGCCCTCAAATTCTTATGAGGGTGCTTCTTAGGGTCAGAGGAGCCATGAGATGATTTTGAGGGGAGTTTGAGCCCCTGGTGAACAGGAGGAAGAAGGCAACAGCCTTCAAATAATTACCTTATTTCTGCGGTTGGCTATGGCTCTGGGAATAAAGCTCTCGCAGATGTCACAGACTGACCGGAGATGTTCAGCACCCAAACAATAAACTCATTTGTTATGCATGTCAGAATGCGGGATTTTTGTATCCACATTCCAAATGGCGCTTAAACCCAGCAGGTCTGTCAGACATAATAAAAATAATAAACTGTCAAACAATGAAAGAAGCTAGAAAGTCAACTACCTACACTACTTAAACTACATTTTTTTTAAATAGAAAAAGGGAATAAAAAGGCAGAAGGAAGAACAGCAGTTAAGGCACCAAAAGACTACAGCTCTAAAGCCAGTGAAAACTAGTGGGAGGTACAAAGTTGAAAAGGTATAATACCAAGAAGAAATATTTAGTAAATTGTACTTGGAAGTTATGTCTTACCGTAATGCTCCATCTGTGTTGTCCATCTGCATTTTCATTAACCTGTGGGTCTCTGTTCCAACCCTCGGAACCAACCAGTCACTCTCCAAGCTTGAGATTCCAGACTTGAGCTCCTCCTTTCTACTCATAATGCCCTGCACCCCCACCCTACCTCACATTGAGTCTGCCCAGAGTATAAAAGCCAAAATTTTTATCCTAGATAAAGACCAACCATCCAAGACCATGAGAGAATCAGGAGCTCAACCTGAAGGAGCAAAGGTTCCTCTGAAAGTTCCACCAGGTCTCCCAAAGATTGGAAGGGGGGGAGATAATGAAAATGAAGATGGACAACACAGATCGAACGTTATGGTAAGACAAGTTCTTTATCTGATGTTGTCATCTTTAATTCCATTAACCTGTGGGACAGAGTCCCCAGCTACTGCAAACACAAGGTGGCTCTCATGGAAGGATATTCCAGAGTATGGCAGAGGCAAAGGCATTCCTGCTTCTGGATATAATATCCAACTTATAATGCGAGACAAAGATATGAGGATTTGACCAGGTAGCTGCAGCACAAATATCTTTAATCGAAACCCTGGATCAGAAGGCTTGAGAAGTCAGCACAGACCTTGTAGAATGAACTTTAACAGGACCTGGCAAGAGTATGTTTCTGGCCAAATATACAAAGGAAATACAGTCTCTCAACCATATAGACAGAGTAGCCTTAGTAATGGATTTTCCTTTTTCCCCTCAGCAAAGGATATAAACAACTGCTCAGACTTCCTGAAGGATTAATTTTAAGCAGAAATGTAATTGCCTAGGTACATCCAGCAGATTAAGGTGTAGTCTCCTTTATTCTCGTAATTAGGGAAAAAGACGGGAAAATTAACAGACTGATTAATGTTCTCCTCCCTGGCTACCTTGGGGAAAAAGGACAGATTCATACGTAAATTTACCCTGTCTTTGTGAAAAATTAAGTATGGGATTTTACAAGAAACAGTTTGAAGTTCGGACACTCTTTTTGCAGAGGTGATAGCCACTAGAAAAATGGTCTTCCAAGACAGAAATGTTAAGTCAACTGTAACCAGTGGCTCAAAAGGAGGATGAACCAATGCTTGCAAAACCATAGTCAGGTCCTGTGGAGTGGTAGAGTCTTTGATTAATGGATGAAGCAAAAAGGTACTTCTAAGGAAGGCTTTATAAAGTTTTGATGATGCTAGGGAGGGGGGAAAGAGTCTAAGCCTAAATGAAAACTGGAAATGTCTGCTAGCTGGACCTTGACAGTAGAGTAGCTAGTGCCATTGTGGAAGAGAGATGCCAAAACATCCAAAACAACCACAACAGGAGCCATAAAAGTGGTCTACCTGCTTCTGCTGAGCCCAAATGGAGAACCTTTTCCATTTACTTTTATAAATCAATAGGTTGAAGACCTAAGGGATATGTTTTGTACAGGAGAAGAAAGCCTAGGACATTTTGCCATCATCGGAAATGCAGAAACCATGTGGTTAGTTTCAAGCCCTGAAGGTCTGGGTGGGGATGCCCTAATGGGTGGAAAAGGTCTGGAATTGGCTTCAACCTCAACAACGGATGTATCAGATGAGAGCAAAGAAAGGTGAACCAGGTGTGTTGGGGCTAGACTAGAGCAATGAGGATTACCTTGCTCTTCAACCTGAGAGAATTCTGTAGATACTTGGGAATTAATGGCAGAAGAGGGAAAGTGTAGAGAAGACTGGGAGACAAAGCATGGACTAGAGTGTCTGAGTGACTGTTCCTGTGGGTGGATTAAGGCAAAGTACCTGCTGCATTTTGTGTTGAGGGGTCACAAACAGATCGCAGAAAGGCTGACCCCATTTCCGGAAGATCAGTTTTGCCATGAATGCTTTTAAAGTAAGGCATGAGTAAAACTTGGCTGAGCCTGTCCGCTAATATGTTGGACTTCCTCAGAATGTGCATTGCTATCAGAAAGCGGTTGGTAGAGATCGCTCACTGTCACACCCTCAGTGCTTCCTGCCAGTGGGTTGGACCTGGTTCCCCCCTTTGTTGATGTACCGGAACACAGGCATGGTCTGTTATCACAATAAACCCCAGAGGTACAAGGCTGTGAAGAGCTTACAATGCTAGAACTGCCCTCATCTCCAGTATGTTGATATGCAAGTTGGTCTCCTGGGGTGTCCATGTGCCTTGAACCATCCGACCAGATAATGTCCCCATCCAAACTGGGAGGAGTCTGTGGTCACCGTGGCATTTGGGGGAGGAAGGATAAATAGCAGTCATTGAGAAACATCTGGGGAGAAGAGTGAAGCCACCAAAGCAGTGAATCCTTGCATACACAGGAGAGTTTGCTAGGGAAATTCACGGGATTCCTGTGAAGACACCATTGGATCACTAACACCCATTGCAGGATCTGCATGTGTAGGCATGCAGTAAGTAGAAGAGTTATACTGGCCGCCAAAGAATCCAACGCTCTGAGAATCAAGCTGGCTGGAGGAGTCAGGCCAGCTGGCTAGAATTTGTCTGACCAAGTCATAAATTCGTCATTCTCTCTGTAGTAAGAAAGGCTTGTGTTACCCTTGTGTCTTGACATATTCCAATAAAATCTATAACCTGAACTGGTTGCAGCTGAGATTTCTGAATACTGATTGTGAATCCTAAAAGAGGGGCCAGATGTAAAAGACAACCCCTGGTCTGGATCAGTACATGCTTGCTTGATGCAGTCAGAAGCCAGTCGTTCAGATGAGGAAAAATATGGAAACCTTGCAGCTTGAGATGCACTGCCACCACTGCCAAACATTTAGTGAACATCCTAGGGGTTGTGGTGAGCCCAAACAGAAGTGATCTGAATGGGTAGTGACTTGCTCCCAGTCTGAAACAGATATTGCCTTGAACATCCGTCCATCTTTATGTGGTAGTACGCGTCCTTGAGGTCACACAGCACATCCAATCATTCATCTTCAGAAGAGGTAAGATGGACTTGAATTGTGACCATCCTGAACTTCGTGCGTTTCGCCAACTTATTCAAGGTGGTTAAGTCTGGAATCAGCCGTAAGCCCTGTTTTTTTTTTTTTTGGCACAAAGAACCCGGAGTAAATACCTGATCGAACTTGACTGGTGGGGGACCTTTTGGATGACTCTCTTGTTTAGTAATTTTTTCTATTTCTACGGCTGCATCCTCCCTCTGACTGGGTGGGACATCAGGGAGGCAATTTCTATTTGGAAATTTCTAAAAAGGGAATATACCATCCTCTGGATATGATCCTTAGCATGCAGCAATTGCTTGTGATGGCCTCCCAGGCTGCTAGGTCCAGGGAGAAGCATCCCCAACTGCCTCCAGAGGAAGGCAGCCAGGCAACCATTCAGGAGTGCTGGAAGGGTTGATCAGAGAAAGGTTCTCATGACCCTTGGTTTTGCGGACTCCCTCAGCTGTGTGGACGGCATCTTCCATTCTAGTTGATCCCCCCTCTGCTCCTGGGGGGGGGGGGCAAGATCTCCCTGCACATCTTGAAAAGGACCCTGTGACTTATAAAAACACATCTTTTTACTCCTACACTGGTTCCTAGAAAAGTACCTTTGTTGGTTAGAAAAACGGATCCTGATGGCAGATACACTCCCACAGCAAAAAGGACATAGAGCCTATGTCATGAACTCTAGGCCTAAACTAGGTGGAGCCAAAGGGGCATTGATAAAGGGACTGCTTGTAGGACTCTGCAAAGTCACCCCAATTAAAAAGAGCAACAAAAGGCAAAAGAAACTAGTAGCAGGCAAAATAAAGTAGAAAAAGAAGAGAATAGTACAAGAAATTTTAAATGCAACAATCACACTCGAAAAATTAGCGGAGGAGCTCAGAGCCCAGGAACCTCACTGCTGAATGACCTCTCTGCAAACGAGATCTGAGGGAGTGTGTGGGAGTGGGGCATTATGGGTAGAAGGGAGGAATTCAAGTCTGGAATCTCAAGCTTGGAGAGTGGCCATTCAGTTTTGAGGGTCGGAACAGAGACTCACAGGTTAATGGAAATGAAGATGACATCAGACCACTCTAACAAACACTCACGAATGGAGAACTACATCTGTCAGTGATGGCGGCAAACGAGATCTGAGGAGATTGAGTGCAGTGTACATCATTGTGGGTAGTGGGAGGAGCGTGAGGCTGGAACCCAAGTCTGTAGTAAAAAATGAGGCAGAGTCTTATCCGAGGCTTGTATATGTAAACCCAGTCGTGAGGAAGAATGAAAAGGACATCAGATCAAAAAATTAAACACATTTCTTCTGCTTCTATGGTATCCTCAAAGTGAGTGGCAGGCTTTTACTCGAGGGTTATTTTCTACCTTAACGTCCTAAAAGCCTCCTCATGAGGTTTCAGGTCCTGCTCCCTCTTGGTCCTCTACTACTTTTAAAAGGCCTAGAGACCAGTATTCTAAGGATGAGTCAGATTCTGCTGCCGAATCCCTAACTTATTCTACTCAAATTCCTTCTCCTTTGGACTATGGGTCAGAGAAGGAGGAATCTATCAGTCCCTGATGTTTCTTTAAGAGGAAATTTCCTTTGGGGACACGCACTCTAGGATGACAGATTTTTCCAGTGGGATTGTACTCAGGTCTCTGTTATCAATAAGAGATACTATGAGTTGGTGCAGTTGGAATCTCCTAAACCTGTGGCTATTCCTCCTGTTTTGGCTGCTTTACTGGATATTTTCTCCAATGCCTCTCATGTGCCTGATCCTCTCCTCCTTGCTCCCAAGAAGTCTGACAGGTGTTATAGGGTTCCTGAGGGCTGTTTTTTATATAAATGTCCTGTTGTTGACCCCTTGGTAGTGTCTGTAACCTGTGATAAGCCATTTCAATTGCTTCCTTTGCCCAAGTTATTGCCTTCTGACAAGGACAGGCGAACTATGGACTGGCTGGGAAAAAAGGTTTATACTTCTGCTACCCTAGCTTTTAGGCTATTAATCATCAGACCCCATATGTCTAGGTATGTGTTGGCTCTTCTTTCTCAAGTTTATCAACTTATTTCTGATTTTCCAGACACCAAGGGTAAAACTTCTGTTCTTTCCTTGTTAGGACTCTCGAGTCGTTCATCATTCTATTAAATGTAGTTATGATGCAGCGGATGCCTCTTCTAGGGCTGCTGTTTTTGTTTCAGTTATGAGGAGGTATTTTTGTCTTAGGCTTCAACCATTACCAGATGATATTAAAGCTAAGTTGATGGAAGCTCCTCTGGATTCTAAACTTTTGTTTGGGGAAGAGGATGCTGGTTTGTTCAAGTCTCTTCAGGATAAGGGCAAAGCCTTACAGGAACTTAAATGTGTGCGTTTCTCCGTGCCTAAATTTCAGAGAAACTACCTGGTTAATCCTGCCTGTTTGCAGGCAATCTCATCCTTCTACTAAAGGTAAGAAGAGTGGTAAATTGGCTCCTGCTAATGCTACTCAGTTTCTGGGGACTCAGACACCCTCCTTTTTGGAACCAGGCACTGTGTGACCCTCTCTCTCTCTTCCCAGCCATATTCCTCTTTCACTTTGTCTTTCTCTTCTGGTTTGGCTTCAAATCACTTAGGATTTTTGGGTTCTGCTGACCATTCGTGAAGGGTACATCTGGTGTGGAAATCCCATCCTCATTTTATGGGCATTCTTCAACCTCCTCAGCAACAATTTCTCTTTTTAACAGAGGTTCTTCAAGATTTCTTGTCTCAGGGTATTATTCAAGAGGTGCCTGTGTCCCAAAGAGGGAAAGGGTTCGACTCAAAACTGTTTCTAGTGCCCAGAAAAGGGGGCACTTGGAGACCTATTCTAGACCCTTCTCATCCAAACATTTTTCTAAATGTACCTTCCTTTCAGATGTTGTCCCTTCAGATTATGTTTCCTTTCTTGCTCCCTCAGGCCTATATGGTGTGTCTGTATCTCAAGGATGCTTATCTTCATATTCCAATCCATCCTCTTTTCAGGAAGTTTCTGCATTTTTGCATTTTTCCATTTCTTCCTGGCATTTTCAGTTCTCTGCTTTGCCTTTAGCCTTTCTACAGGCCCATGGGTATTCACCAAATGCCTTACTCCTCCGATTGCTTTTTACAGGCTTCAAGGGATCCAAAATTTTCCTCATTTGGACGACCTGTTGATTCAGCCGTCCTCTCCAGAGATTGTTTTGCAAAATCTTCATTTTGCCACCTCCCTTCTTCAGGGCCAGGGGTTCAATAAATTTCAAAAAATCTTCTCTAACTCCTTCTCAAGATCATATTTTTCTGGGCTGCAGGATTCAGACGGTGCCAATGCTTGCATACCTGCCCCTTCCAAATGCCTTAATTCTCATTTCTTTCTTTCTTTCACACTCTTCCTTCTCTGGCTTCCATTACTGCCAGGGAGTTTACGAGAGTTCTGGGTTTCATGGTCACCACTATTCCAATGCCCCCCCTGGCCAAACTTCACATGAGAAAGTTTCAATGGTTTCTGAAGTCAGTGTGGCTTCAACATGAATCTAGAATATGTACTGCTTTTTCCTTTTCTCAGACAGGAACTTCACTGGTGGATTCAGCAGTTGTCTCTGAATCCAGGGATCCCCCTTTCACCCCCCTCTTCCTTCTCAGGAATTGTTCACAGACACTTCAGACATGGGAAGGGGGGCAACTTTTGGCTCCTTAAAAGGTACAGGGGGTGTGTGGTCGCCTCATCAGCAGAAGGTGCACATCAATGTCAAAGAGATGAGAGCTCTTCTGCTGGCTCATCAGGCCTTTCAGTCTCTTCTTTCTCCTGGGCCTCTCGAGGTTTTCACAGGCAATACCATAGTGAGGTGGTATATCAAAAAGCAGGGAGGAATGAGATCTTATCTTCTTTGCCAGCTGGCACTTCTGGCATGGGATCTTGCTGCCAAGTGACTTCAGACAGTTTATATCCCTTCTGGCCAGAACACTGTTGCAGACACTGTGCAAGTCCTTAACTCAGTCCCATGAATGGATGCTTCACAGGGATGTGTTTCTGGACATTATCCACCAGTGGGGTACTCCTCAAATGGATTTTTTTGCCTCCCCTCTAAACAGACAACTTCCTCTGTTTTGTGCCAGAGTCCCAGGTCCACTGGTATGGAAGGTGGAAGCCCTAACATTCTCTTGGAAGGGGATGTTTATGCATTCCCTCCCCTTCCTCTAATTCCGAAGGTCCTGCTCAAAATTTAAACAGGATGCTCCCAAAATCTTATTGGTGACTCCCGTTTGGCCACACCAGCACTGATTTCCTCTTCTTTTTCATCTAGCCAGGGGCAATCATCACAAATTACCACACAGGGTTGATCTACTCATACAAGACAAGGGATCTCGTATCCATTCCCACCTGTCCACACTTCAACTGACATTGTGGGTGATAGGATTTTGATTCCTCATAGTCACCTTTTTTTCTGAGGACATGCTGCAAGTCCTGTAGGAGGCCAGGAAACCTATGACCTGGAAATCCTACTTATCCAAATGAAGAGGTTTTCTTTTTGGTGTCTCTCTCGTAATCTGGACCCACTAACTGTGGATGCTCCTTTGGTCCTCTCTTATTTGTGTGAGATGCTCAATGTTAGTTTGGCCTATTCTTCTATCAAGGCTCACCTATCAGCTATCTATGCTTGTCTGCCTTTTTCTCTTCCTTTAGCTGCTAGATTTGAGGTGAAACAGTTCTTAAGGCATCCTTAACGTTATACCTCCCAGGAAGCCTGGTCCTCCCTCCCTGGGATCTTAATTTTGTTTTGGAGAAGTTGACACAGGTTCTTTTTGAACCTGCTGCTTCAGCTTCCTTGCAACATTGTTCCTGGAAGACTTTGTTAGTGCTCACGTCTGCCAAGACAGGTGCCTGGAGCTGGAGGGCTTTATGGCTTGTCCTCTTTTTTTTTATTGTTCATGAGGACAGAATGTCCTTACACACTAACCCTTCTTATAGGTTCATAGGTTCATACTAGGCTATCTGCCCTAGGGCATTTATAAGCCTAGCCAGAGTGTGTTTGGCTTTCGCCACCCATTTTAAATTAATTTTGCTATGCCCTTTTTCGAGGTTAGTATACTGTGCCTCTGTCTAACAGTGACACAGAAGTGATACCTGGGGTAAACCTACGATCCCCCATCCACTCATCAAGATTCCTCTTGAAGAGAGGAAATGAGGGACTCTGCCTAACCTGGACTGGGATTTTATTCCAGAGTGAAGGGAGCCTCTGGGTTATGAATCTGTCCCTCCAGCATGTCCTATTTATTTCAGTACTGAGGTTCAAGTCTCTCGAGCGCGTAAGCTCGATGGGATTTGGATTTCCTGAGGTGCAGCATGTCCATTAATTCCGGGTTGGACATGGCTTTATACGTCAGGCACAGATCGCCTCTGAGCAGGCGGTATGCCACTGAGTAGAGCTGGAGTTTCTTTAACCGGGCAGCATATGGCATCTGTTTGAGCCCTTTGATCCTCTTGGTGAGGTACTTTTGGGGTCTTTCCAGTTGCTGCAGGTGTCTGGTAAGGTACATCCCAAAAGGGGCATTGTACTCAATTATGGGCCTGATGAGGGATGAGTAAAGAGGCACGATGACCTCCCCTGATCTAGATGTGAATCCCTTCATGATTAGGTGGGCTATATAAAATGTTTTTCTCTTTTATGCCAAAGGTGGTTAATGAGCCATCACTTAATCAGTCTATTAATCTGCCTACTTTTTCTCTTCTCCGCAAACTGACAGTGAGAAGGTGCTGCATACGTTGGATGAGCATAGGCAACTCTGGGCTTATTTGGATGAATAATGTAAAAAAATCTGATCAGTTATTTATTTATTTTTTCATCCTACACTTTTGGGACTTGCTGTATCCACGCAAACTATTTCTTCTTGGATTTCTAGGGCTATTTCCTTTTGTTATATATTTCATGGTAACAGCCTTCCTTTTTCAATTAAGGCTCATTCTACTAGAGCTGTGGTTTCTTTTGGTGCTTTTTTCAAAGGTTTGGAGACTAATTCTATTCTTGAAGCAGCTACCTGGGCTTCTGTGCACACCCTTACCAAGCACTACAAGTTGGGTAGTATGTCTAGAGCTAGGGCTGGATTTGCTAGTTCAGTTATTTATGGCTTTTTCGGGGACTCTTCTGCCCCCTCCTCCTCCCAAGTTTCTTCTTGAGCTTTGGCACTCTCCCATATGTTTTGAATACTGCAGCAGTGACTATAAGAACATAGTACAGTTGTGTAAAATCTTACCATAACGGTAGATGTCTTTGCCTTCATTATTACAGTATTTGCTCCCTCCCTCCAGCCCCCTAGTTTACACCCTCCTGGATGTACACATCACCATTTGGGTTCCTTGGACTGGTGTTCCTCCTGGGGAAATCAATTCTGCTTTTGGTAGGCCTGAATGTCACCTTTATGCCCAATGCTACGGAGGGAGCATTTGATAATGTTTGGCGTACCTTTAAAATAATAGGAGTCTTTAGTAGACTGGCCGGACATCGGGCTTCTGTGGCAGGGGAACCCATATGATGTTCTCAGGGCCATATCCTCAGTCTTTGTGCAGGTTGGCGTTCTGAGATATTTCAAACCGGAGTTTCAGACCGAATCAGAGTTGGCTAGTACCCGTGGGGAACATTTTGGTTTTTCTTGCCTCAGTATTCAACCGGATGTCAGAAAAAGTGAATAACTGTATTTCTTGTGGGAAACAGATACCGCATAAGGATTTCCATACTTTGTGTATACCTTGTTTAGGGCCTGAGCACGACGTTGTTTGGTTGCGCTCTTGTGCTAGGTTTAACAAACGCACTATTAAGAGGAGGTTAGACTGTGCCAGGTTAGTGTTTGGGAAATTATAAAATGCCGCCGGATGCTCGGCGCGCGCCCCGCCAAAGAAGCGCAAGGACAAATAGGGTTGAAGAACCGCAGTCCCGACGCCGGGGTTCTTTAGGAGGCTCAGTAGAGCCAGAGGTTTTGCCAGGAGTTTCTATGGAGTCTCCGGCAGAAACTTTACTGTTACAGGATGTCCCATCTCAGGAGGCAGGCCAGGCTGAGGGGGCTTCTCAGGTACCTATTCTTCCCTCTCTTCCCAAAGTAGTTAGAGCCTCTCCTTCTGTTGCTAAAGCTTCTTTTAGGGGTAGACCAATTTCAGCTTCAGTGGGGGCTTCTCCTAGCTTTTCGGGTTCTGTACCTAAGAAACATATGCTTAAAATGGCAGAAGTTTGATTACTATGATTAGAGGTTCTATGGGCCCTCCTGATAAGAGGCCTAGGGTGGAACCGGAGTTTGCCAGTTTTGAACAGGGTTCGGAGGCTTCTGAGTCTTCTGCGGATGATTTGCAGGAGTATCCTCCTTATTCTGATTCTGATGGGGATGATGCCACCTTCGCTTCCTCCTGAGGATTTTTCATTTTCAGAGACTTTGCATTCCATGAGGGAGCACTTTAAATGGGAAGGCCAGGATTACTCTGATTCCAGGAAAAGGCTTAGGGAATTCTTGTTTTACCCCAGCATAGGCCCTTAGCTATACCTCCTGTGTTGACTGTGGTGGAAGATGTTTTGCAGAGGCTTCCTGAACCCTGATTCTTTGCCTCCTGCTCCTGTTAAACCTGATAGGTAGCTCATAAGTATTTGTTTAAGAGTCCTAGGGCGGACCCAGAAACTGTTTCTCAGGGGCCTAAAGGTGTTAAAGCCTCTGTGGTTAGAAATCCTGTTCCCACTGACAAGGAGGCGAGGGCTTTAGATAGGTGGGGTAAGAAACTGTATACTTCTTCCACTCTAGCCATGAGAGCATTGAATTGTCAGTTTCACATGCTGAAATATCAAAATTATCTCCTTTCACAATTGAAGTCTAAGGTGGATGCTTTGGCGGAAGGTATTGAGTGTAAAGAGTTGCTGGATTTGGTTTATGTGTCTGAACAAGTGGGCAAGCATTCTTTGCAATGTGGCTTTGATGCTGTGCAGGCCTCCTCGAGGGTGGCTGCCACTAGTTCTGTTCTTCGCAGGCATGCCTGGTTGAGGGATCAGAATTTGGCTGAGCATGTTAAGACAAGGATTTTGGATGCACCTTTACAGTCTGATGTGTTGTTTGGTTCGCCTGTGGAAGCAGTTTTAAAGGAAATGGAGGACAAAGCTAAGTCTATGCAAACTGTTAAGGATTTTTGCAGGTACAGCCACCAAGTTTAGTAGAAATTGGCCTGCTAAGGGGTGGACATATCCTGCTTATGACTCCCAGTCTAGGGGTAGGTCTAGACGTGGTAGGGCAGGGCTCAAGGTTCTTTTAGGTCTAGAACAGGGAGTTCACCTGCTCAGACTTCTGGTGAGGGCAGGGAAGCAGACCCAATGACCTGCCTTTTCAGCTGCCAGTAGATTCTCGCCTGGCAGCTCCTTTGGGAGGACGACTGTCTCTTTTCAAAGAAAATTGGGATTTAATTACTCAAGACAGATGGGTGTTGGACATTATTCACCACGGTTACAGGTTTTATTTCCATACAATGCCCCTTTCAAAGGCATGTCCTCCACAAAGAAAAGAGGCTCACAAGCAAGGTTCTCACTTACTCCAGATAGGGGCCATTCAGCCAGTCCCTGTATCAGAAAGGGGCCTAGGATTTTATTCCGCATGTTCCTAGTACCAAAGAAGGGGAACACGTGGAGACCAATTTTGGATTTATCTCTCCTCAACACTTATCTGGACATTCCCAAGTTCAAGATGTTGACGTTACAACAGCTTTTACCTCTGCTGGGCAAAGATCACTGGATGGTAACTTTAGATCTCAAGGAAGCTTACCTTCATGTGCCTATCAGGCTAAGTTGCAGGAAGTATCTGCGGTTTCGAGCTGGAGATTCTCATTATCAGTTCTCTGCATTGCCCTTTGGCTTATCTACTGCCCAGAGTATTCACAAAGGTTCTGGCTCCAGTGATAGCTTACTTCAGGCTACAAGGAATTCAAATCTATCCTTACTTAGACGACTGCCTGATTCTGGCTCAAGAAAAGAAGACCTTTCTACAGCATCTGAATATGTTATAGCAGTGCAGTCTAGTACCCTCTCAAGACATGTGCTTTCTGGGTGTGAGACTGAATACAGCAGCCCAGATGGCCTTTTAACCCCGGACAAACAAATGAGTCTATCGCTTTACTTCCATCAACTATCTCATCAGTCCGTGCTGACTGCAGGGACAGTCCTTCAAGCATTAGGGTTCATGGCATCTTGTATTCTGGTGCTTCCCAATGCCAAACTGCATATGAGGAAGTTACAATGGTATCTCAAAATGTATGGACACAGCACTGCCAGGATTTAGACACTGTCATTCCCATAATACCTTGCCTTCAAAGAGAATTTTTGTGGTGGGCTCAGGAATGTCACCTAAACAAGGGACTCTCTGTGACCCGGCCAGAGGCGAGTCAGATTTTAACGACAGATGCCTCGGACATTGCTTGGGGAGCTCATCTAAATGGAAAGTGGATACAAGACAAGTGGCCTGCCAGACTACAGCCTCTACATATCAACATGAAGGAGATGTTAGCAGTCCAGTTCGCTTTACTGGCTTTCAAGGAGTTACTTCTTCCAGGACAGGTGTTGATTCTAACAGACAACACAACTGTCATGTGGTACATCAACAAGCAAGACGGAACACATTCTTATCCTCTATGCAGGCAAGCAATGATTTTATGGGAGACTGCGCTAAGCTTGCAACTAACTCTTCAGGCAAGGTTTCTGCCAGGAGCACAGAACTCCTTAGCAGATGTGTTAAGCAGACAAATCATGGATCCGGAAACTGGATCTTCATGTATTTCAGACATTGACAGTGTCATGGGGAACTCCAGACATAGATCTGTTCGCTTCTCCACTAAACCACCAGCTGCCAAAGTATTGCACAAAGGGGTTTCATCACACAGCTTGGAAAGTGGATGCTCTGTCTTTCAGTTGGGAAAATCTTCATGTGTATGCCTTTCCACCTCTGCCTCTTCTTCCAAAGGTACTATTAAAGGTCAGACAAGACAGGCCAAGGATGATTTTGATAGCTCCAGATTGGCCTCGGCAACACTGGTACCCACTACTACGGAGTCTGGTAAAGAAGCCTCCATGGCCTTTACCTCTGATTCCTCATCTGTTATCTCAGAAGGACGGTCATCTGCTCAATGTCAAGCTTCACTCTCTTCATCTAACAGCCTGGCATATTCTGTGTTGAAACACAGCAGGTCTCAACTTCCTCAACATGTTTTAAATGTGATTATGGAAGCTAGACGACCTAGTACAAGGAGAGTGTACGCAGCAAAATGGAAAAGATTTTTATTTTGGAGTACAGCAAAGAATTTGGAGATTTCTGAGCCTAATTTGAGTGTGGCTCTTCAATATCTTGTTATTGGACAAAGGGTTGTCCTTCTCTTCTATTAAGATTCATGCTGCAGCAATTTCAGCTCACTATGATTGTGACCCACCTTTGTTTTCGCATCCTTTGTTCAAGCAGTTTCTTAGAGGGGCAAAGAATATAAGACCCCGAGCTCCTACTCCTGCTTGGGATCTCAATTTTGTATTGGAAAAACTTACTCTACAACCTTTGAGCTCATGCTACTGCTGAATTGAAATATTTGTCATGGAAGACTGCTTTTTGTTGGCTATTACTTCTGCAAGAAGGGTGTCTGAGTTGCAGGCCCTTATGGCAGTCGAGCCCTTTTGATTTTCCATAAAGATAGGGTATCATTACGTACTAATCCTTCCTTTATGCCTAAGGTGGTTTCTAGTGTGGCTTTAAACCAAACTATTCATTTGCCTACTTTTTATGCAGACCCCAAAATAAAGGGGAAAAGATTTTGCATACTTTAGATGTACACAGGCAATTGCGTTATTACTTAAGCAGGACTAAGGATTTTAGGCAGTCTCAGCAGTTGTTTGTTTCTTTTGCTTTGAGTTCAGGGCAAGCCTGTGTCAAAACAAACTATTTCTAGGTGGATTGGCTTTGCATTGCATTTTGTTATTCCCATCATGGCAAGGAGGTTCCAGCTGGGATTAGGCCTCATTCCACTAGGGCTACTGCCACTTCAACAGCATTTCTACGGGGTGGCAACTAAGGATATTTTGGAAGCAGCTACTTGGAGTTCAGTGCATACTTTCTCTAAGCATTATCACCTTCCTATCTACTCTAAGTCTAGGGCTGGTTTTGCCACAGCTGTTTTGCAAGGCATGTTGTCAGCTCCTGCTTCTTTATGATTTACCAGCCTCCCTTACCTCTGCTTTGGGATTCTACAGGACTGCAGCAATGGAAAACGAAGAACATAGTACAGTTTTGTACCTACCATAAATGTAGATGTTCGAGGATTCCATTGCTGCAGTCCTCCCTCCTTCCCTCTGTGTTTAGGGGTGGTAGTGTAGGTGAGTTTACCTGCTTATATTTTTGTATATATATTGTTCATGTTTTGGTGCGGGTATTTTGGGCCTTGTCTTTTTAGGGTCTTCTGACATCTGGGGCAAGAAAAGACTGAGGATATGATTAGTACCCTGACGTGCGACTCAGTCTTCAGTCCGCCTGACCCCACTGACCGCCTCTCTTATTGGTATTCGGGCCGACTGGATGCGGACTATACCCAATAGTAAGGACTGCAGCAATGGAATCCTCGAACATCTACATTTATGGTAGGTACAAAACTGTACTTTTCGAATACTGCAGCAGTGAAGGCAAGGACATCTACCGTTATGGTAAGATTTTACACATCTGTACTTTTTCCTGTCAAAATTTCTAAATGAAGCTTTTAGTCAAAAGTATAGGCCTTAGTGTGCTAGTAAAAAAAAAAAAAAAGGTATATACAGAATTTCCAATAAGAAAAAGGCAGTCAAAACAGCAGACTACACTTATTCATGCACTGACAGGAAAAAGGCAGAGGGAAGAAATAAAACCCCAAAGAGTTTCTTGTGTAAGATCAGTAGCTGAAAACAGAGAAAGAAGCAGTCTTCTCAGTGATAATTCTCTTACTGTAGCAGAAGAAAACTGAAAGGGTTCTGCTAGTGGGTCTGAAAGACAGTCCCTGTAGTTTCAGGTGACTAGTCAACAACATCCAAAAACAGGCAGGGAGACGAGCTCTGAGCTTTGGTAGACTGCCAGAGATAGGGTAAGCAGGGAACTACAACCCATATGCCAGTAAGGCAGTGCGTTAGTGTTCAATGCAATGAATCAACTCTTCTCATCTTTGCCATTATTAAACAGTCACCAGACAGAGAAAATGACAACATATTTGCTTCCTAAGATATGTAAACTCTTAGTTATGCATTTCTTATAATGTTGGATCTTTTTATGTATGTCCGTCTGATATAACAGATGGATCTTTGGGCCACTTGTCCTGAGACAGCAAAACAAGTAATCTAGGCTCACGCTCCTTTATCTTTTTCTCTCCCATAATGTACCTGTAAATGAAGCTATCTCAGCATGAGTTTGCTGCCATAAGCAGATAAGTCTTTTGATAAAACTAGTGGAGAAGAATACTAATGGTCCTTTCAAGAAAAAAGATGTTATGTCCTTACCATAACGTTCCATGTGAGTTGTTCATCTCACCTTTTTGTTCTTACACGTGGGTTGGAGCCGATCCCTCGGCTCCGAATCAGCCGCTTTTCAAGCTCAGACTCTCAGAGACGCTCGAGGCCTAGTGTATATCCCATGATGCTCTACTGTGAATCCCCAGATCTAGTATGCTGCAACCAAGACAGCCTACAGACAGAATAAGACTATGGAGTCTACCTACTTAGGTAGCTATAAAAACAGAAGTAAACAAGAAGAGTAGGAATGTATAAAACAGACTGACAACTGAACCAATCTTCCAAGGCAACCATCTCACTCGACTGGATGGGGAAGGTGGGCGGGAATGTAGGAACAAAAAGGCGAGATGAACAACTCACATGGAACGTTATGGTAAGGACATAACTTCTTTAAGTGAAGTTGTTCTATCTCGCCGTTTCCTTCTTACACGTGGGTAGCATCCCAAGCACCCTAATCCTGGGTGGCTCACGGGAGAACATTCCTGAGCACAGTGGAACCAAACATAGCCCTGTCCCTGGAGGTCCTATACACTTTGTAATGAGTGATAAACGTGTGAGGTGTTGACCACGTGGGCAGCTACACAGATGGTATCTAAAGGCAAGCGAGCTGCATGAGCCAATGACGTAGAAACAGCTTGTGTAGAGTGGGCTTTGATGTTAGTTTCTAATGGTTGATTAGTGGAAGCATAAATGAATCCGATGCAGTCAGAGAGCCACTTGGACAGTGTGGTTTTTGACACTGCGAAACCTTTCTTATTCTCTGCATATGAGACGAAGAGTTGATCCGATTGTCTGAAATCCTTCATTCTATCCAGACAGAACCTCAGTTGTCTATGTACATCAAGCTTGTATAACATATATTCAAGTTTGTTGGTATGGTGTTTGAAGAAGGTTGGGAGCTCAATGGACTGATTTAAGTTATTTTCTGAAGAGATCTTGGGAAGAAAGGTAGGATTAGTCCTGAGGGATACCCTATCAGGGTGAAAAATCAAGTATGGGGGTTTGGAGGACAAGGCTTGAAGTTCGGAGACCCTACGTGCAGATATAATGGCTACCAGGAATAAAGTTTTCCAAGACAAAAATTTTAAATGACAAGATGAAGCAGGTTCAAAGGGTGCGAGCATCAGTTGGGATAAAACCAGATTCAAATTCCAGGGGTAGACAGGATGCCTAATAGGTGGCCTGAGATGGTGGGTTCCTTTTAAGAATGCTTTACATAGTCTATGCGACATGATGTTAGAGCCGTTAAAGTCTACATGGAAGTTTGAGATAGCAGCCAATTGAACTCCAATGGTGGCAGCTGCCGTGCCATCATGGAACAAGGAAGACAAGAACTCTAAGATGGTATAAACAGGTGCTACATAAGGGTCAGTGTCATGTTGAGAAGCCCAGTGAACAAATCATTTCCATTTGCTATTATATAGTTTCCTGGTGGATAGTTTATGAGAGGAAACTATAATATGTTGGACCGCAGAAGACAAATCTTGTGACCTGGCTAATGTGGGAATAGGAGCAGCCAAGCTGTCAGTTTTAGGGAAGTGAGGGAGGGATGGAGAACTCCCGATGAACGAGTCAGAAGATCCGGCACTAGGTCCAGGATCCATGGTTCTTCCACTTGATACTTCCATAGGAAGGGAAACCAAATCTGTCGAGGCCAAGACGGGGCTATCAAAATCATAGTCCTTCCCAGACTTTTGGCTTTCTGCATGAATTTGGGAATTACAGGTATTGGCGGAAAGGCATATAGGAGGCCCGGGGGCCAATCGTGTACGAGCACGTTTCTGGGTTCATTCCCTTGTGGGGTATAAAGGGCAAAGTAGCTGCTGCATTTGGCATTCATCGGAGATGTAAATAGGTCGCAGCAAGGCTGGCCCCATCTGCGGAAAATGTTTTCCGCCACCTGTTGTTTGAGACCACTCGTGGGGCAACAGCATGGCTCTGCTTAGTTTGTCCGTTATCACGTTGGATGACCCCGGGATGTGCGTTGCTATCAGAAAGCGTCTGGTGGATACAGCCCATTGCCAAATTCTTAGGGCCTCCCGGCATAAAGGGTACGATCTGGTTCCCCCTTGTTTGTTGATGTACCAGACAACCGACATGTTGTCCGTCTGGATAGCAATTGTGCCTGGAGGAAGAGAGTTGTGAAAGTGTTGCAACGCTAGGAACACCGCTCTCAGCTCTAGGACATTTATATGCAAGTGTCTCTCCATGATCGACCAAGTCCCTTGGACTGTCTTTCCTTGAAATAGCCCCCCCCCCACCCTATCAGGGAAGCATCCGTGGTCACTGTGGCTGAGGGTTGGGGAAGAACAAAGGGACGTCCGATTATCACTTGGTCGCTGTTCAACCACCAACTGAGATCCTTCTTGCAAAGATTGGTTAACCGGATCTCTTGTGACATGGGCAGTTGTTGGTAAGACCATTACGCGAAGAGTAACCACTGGAGTATTCGCATGTGCATGCGGCCTAACGTAACTGCTACCAATGTGGGTGCCATCCTGCCTAAAAGCTGTAGTATCTGGGACGCTGGAGCTTTGTTGCGGGCTAAGAGACTGGATAATTGATTTTTTAGAGTTACGATTCTTGATTGGGGCAACCTGATCCTTGCATTGACGGTGTCCAGTTCTGCTCCTATAAATGTAATAAGCTGCGAGGGCGATAACGCATATTTTTCGAAGTTTAGGGTTATGCCCAACTGGGAACAAAGGTCTATGGTGTAGTCTCTTGCTTGGATTAGTTGATGCCTGGAGGTGGCGGTGAGGAGCCAGTTGTCCAGATATGGAAACACCCGGAATCCTAACAGTCTCAGGTGAGCCGTGACCACTGCCATACATTTGGTGAACACCCTGGGGGCTGTGGTGAGACCAAAGGGCAGGGCTCTGAATTGGTAATGACTGGCCCCCAGCCGGAAATGCAGGTGATCTTTGGATGATCTGTCCATTTTGATGTGGTAGTAAGCATCCTTGAAATCTATAGAGCACATCCAATCGCCCGTTGCTAAGAATGGGAGAATCGACTGCAGCGTGACCATCCGGAACTTTTCCTTCTTGACGAAGGTGTTGAGTTTGCTGAGGTCTAGTATGGGCCTCCAGTCCCCTGTTTTCTTTGGAACTAAAAAGAACCTACGTAAGAAAAGTACAGTTTTGTACCTACCATAAATGTAGATGTTCGAGGATCCCATTGCTGCAGTCCTAACTATTGGGTATAGTCCGCATCCAGTCGGCCCGAATACCAGAGTATAAGGCTGACGTCGGTCAGGGCGCATTAGACTGACGTCAGTACGTCAGGGTACTAATGCGCATGACCGACGTCATATCCTCAGTCTTTTCTTGCCCCAGATGTCAGAAGATCCTAAAAAGACAAGGCCCAAAATACCTGCACCAAAAATATGTACAATATATACAAGAATATATACCAAAAATATATATATATGCATGTAACCTCACCTACACAACCACCCCTAAACACAGAGGGAAGGAGGAGGGTTGGACTGCAGCAATGGGATCCTCGAACATCTACATTTATGGTAGGTACAAAACTGTACTATGTTCTTCGTTCTCCATTGCTGCAGTCCTAACTATTGGGTAGAATCCCAAAGCAGAGGTAAGGGAGGCTGGGAAATCATAAAGAAGCAGGAGCTGACAACATGCCTTGCAAAACAGCTGTGGCAAAACCAGCCCTAGACTTAGAGTAGATAGGTAGGTGATAATGCTTAGAGAAAGTATGCACTGAACTCCAAGTAGCTGCTTCCAAAATATCCTTAGTTGCCACCCCCCTTAGAAATGCTGTTGAAGTGGCAGTAGCCCTAGTGGAATGAGGCCTAATCCCAGCTGGAATCTCCTTGCCATGATGGGAATAACAAAATGCAATGCAAAAGCCAATCCACCTAGAAATAGTTTTGTTTTGAGACAGGCTTGCCCTGTGAACTCAAAGCAAAAGAAACCAACAACTGCTGAGACTGCCTAAAATCCTTAGTCCTGCTTAAATAATAACGCAATTGCCTGTGTACATCTAAAGTGTGCAAAATCTTTTCCCCTTTATTTTGGGGATCTGCATAAAAAGTAGGCAAATGAATAGTTTGGTTTAAAGCCACACTAGAAACCACCTTAGGCATAAAGGAAGGATTAGTACGTAATGATACCCTATCCTTATGGAAAATCAAAAATGGCTCTACTGCCATAAGGGCCTGCAACTCAGACACCCTTCTTGCAGAAGTAACAGCCAACAGAAAAGCAGTCTTCCAAGACAAGTATTTCAATTCAGCAGTAGCCGCAGGCTCAAAAGGTTGTAGAGTAAGTTTTTCCAACACAAAATTGAGATCCCAAGCAGGAGTAGGAGCTCTACGTGGAGGTCTTATATTCTTTGCCCCTCTAAGAAACTGCTTGAACAAAGGATGCGAAAACAATGGTGGGTCACAATCATAGTGAGCTGAAATTGCTGCAGCATGAATCTTAATGGAAGAGAAGGACAAACCTTTGTCCAATAACTCAGTAAGGTATTGAAGAGCCACACTCAAATTAGGCTCAGAAACCTGCAAATTCTTTGCTGTACTCCAAAATAAGAATCTCTTCCATTTTTCACACTTTCCTTGTACTAGGTCTTCTAGCTTCCATAATCACATTTAAAACTTGTTGAGGAAGTTGAGACCTGCTGTGTTTCAACACAGAAGATGCCAGGCTGTTAGATGAAGAGAGTGAAGCTTGACATTGAGCAGATGACCATCCTTCTGAGATAACAGATGAGGAATCAGAGGTAAAGGCCATGGAGGCTTCCTTACCAGACTCCGTAGTAGTGGGTACCAGTGTTGCCGAGGCCAATCTGGAGCTATCAAAATCATCCTTGGCCTGTCTTGCCTGACCTTTAATAGTACCTTTGGAAGAAGAGGCAGAGGAGGAAAGGCATACACATGAAGGTTTTTCCAACTGAAAGACAGAGCATCCACTTTCCAAGCTGTGTGATGAAACCCCTTTGTGCAATACTGTGGCAGCTGGTGGTTTAGTGGAGAAGCGAACAGATCTATGTCTGGAGTCCCCCATGACACTGTCAGTTTTTGAAATACATGAAGATCCAGTTTCCACTGTGGGGATCCATGATTTGTCTGCTTAACACATCTGCTAAGGAGTTCTGTGCTCCCGGCAGAAACCTTGCCTGAAGAGTTAATTGCAAGCTTAGCGCAGTCTCCCATAAAATCATTGCTTGCCTGCATAAAGGATAAGAATGTGTTCCCCCTTGCTTGTTGATGTACCACATGACAGTTGTGTTGTCTGTTAGAATCAACACCTGCCCTGGAAGAAGTAACTCCTTGAAAGCCATTAATGCAAACTGGACTGCTAACATCTCCTTCATGTTGATATGTAGATGCTGAAGTCTGGCAGGCCACTTGTCTTGTATCCACTTTCCATTTAGATGAGCTCCCAAGCAATGTCCGAGGCATCTGTCGTTAAGATCTGACTCGCCTCTGGCCGGGTCACAGAGAGTCCCTTGTTTAGGTGACATTCCTGAGCCCACCACAAAAATTCTTTTGAAGGCAAGGTATTATTTGAATGACAGTGTCCAAATCCTGGCAGTGCTGTGTCCATACATTTTGAGATACCATTGTAGCTTCCTCATATGCAGTTTGGCATTGGGAAGCACCAGAATACAAGATGCCATGAACCCTAATGCTTGAAGGACTGTCCTTGCAGTCAGCACGGACTGATGAGATAGTTGATGGAAGTAAAGTGATAGACTCTTTTGTTTGTCCGGGGTTAAAAAGGCCATCTGGGCTGCTGTATTCAGTCTCACACCCAGAAAGCACATGTCTTGAGAGGGTACTAGACTGGACTTTATTTCGCTCACAGAATACCCTAGGCATCTTAGCACTGCTATGACATGTTCCAGATGCTGTAGAAGGTCTTCCTTTTCTTGAGCCAGAATCAGGCAGTCGCCCAAGTAAGGATAGATTTGAATTCCTTGAAGCCTGAAGTGAGCTATCACTGGAGCCAGAAGCTTTGTGAATACTCTGGGCAGTAGATAATCCAAAGGGCAATGCAGAGAACTGATAATGAGAATTTCCAGCTCGAAACCGCAGATACTTCCTGCAACTTAGCCTTATAGGCACATGAAGGTAAGCTTCCTTGAGATCTAAAGTTACCATCCAGTGATCTTTGCCCAGCAGAGGTAAAAGCTGTTGTAACGTCAACATCTTGAACTTGGGAATGTCCAAAACGTGTTGAGGAGAGATAAATCCAAAATTGGTCTCCACGTGTTCCCCTTCTTTGGTACTAGGAACAGGCGAGAATAAAATCCTAGGCCCCTTTCTGATACAGGGACTGGCTGAATGGCCCCTATCTGGAGTAACTGAGAAACTTGCTTGTGAGCCTCTTTTCTTTGTGTAGGCGGAACGTCTGGCATGCCTTTGAAAGGGGGCATTGTATGGAAATAAAATCTGTAACCGTGGTGAATGATATCCAACACCCATTTGTCTTGAGTAATTAAATCCCAATTTTCTTTGAAAAGAGACAGTCTTCCTCCCAAAGGAGCTGCCAGACTGGAATCTACTGGCAGCTGAAAAGACAGGTCATTGGGTCTGTTTACGAAAGGAGTGACCCCTGCCCTCACCAGAAGTCTGAGCAGGTGAACTCCCTGTTCTAGGCCTAAAAGAACCTTGAGCCCTGCCCCTACCACGTCTAGACCTACCCCTAGACTGGGAATCATAAGCAGGATATGTCCACCCTTAGCAGGCCAATTTCTACTAAACTTCGGTGGCTGCACCTGCAAAAAATCTTTAACAGTTTGCATAGACTTAGCTTTGTCCTCCATTTTCTTTAAAACTGCTTCCACAGGCGATCCAAACAACACATCAGACTGTAAAGGAGCATCCAAAATCCTTGTCTTAACATGCTCAGCTAAATTCTGATCCTTCAACCAGGCATGCCTGCGAAGAACAGAACTGGTAGCAGCCACCCTCGAGGAGGCCTGTACAGCATCAAAACCACATTGCAAAGAATGCTTACCCACTTGTTCAGACACATGAACCAAATCCAGCAAATCTTTACACTCAATACCTTCCGCCAAAGCATCCACCTTAGATTTCAATTGTGAAAGGAGATAATTCTGATATTTTAGCATGTGAAACTGACAATTCAATGCTCTCATGGCTAGAGTGGAAGAAGTATACACTTTCTTTCCCCACCTATCCAAAGCCCTTGCCTCTTTATCAGTGGGAACAGGATTTTTAACCACAGAAGCTTTAACACCTTTAGGCCCTTGAGAAATAGTTTCTGGGTCCGCCCTAGGACTCTTAAACAAATACTTATGAGCTGGGCACCCTATAATACCTATCAGGCTTAACAGGAGCAGGAGGCAAAGAGTCAGGGTTCAGGGAAGCCTCTGCAAAACATCTTCCACCACATTCAACACAGGAGGAATAGCTAAGGGCCTATGCTGGGGTAAAACAAGAATTCCCTAAGCCTTTTCCTGAATCAGAGTAATCCTGGCCTTCCCATTTAAAGTGCTCCCTCATGGAATGCAGAGTCTCTGAAAATGAGAAATCCTCAGGAGGAGAAGCTGTAGGAGTGGAATCATCCACATCAGAATCAGAATAAGTAGGATACTCCTGCAAGTCTTCCGCAGAAGACTCTGAAGCCTCTGAACACTGTTCAAAACTATCAAACTCGGTTCCACCCTAGGCCTCTTATCAGGCGGGGCATAGAACCTCTAATCATAGTAATCAAATCTTCTGCCATTTTAAGCATATGTTTCTTAGGTACAGAACCCGAAATGCTAGGAGAAGCCCCCACTGAAGCTGAACTAGGCCTACCTCTCAAAGAAGTTTTGGCAACAGAAGGAGAGGCTCTAACTACCTTGGGAAGAGAAGGAAGAACAGTCACCTGAGAAGCCCCCTCAGCCTGGCCTACCTCCTGAGAAGGCACATCCTGTAACAGTAAAGTTTCTGCCTGGGACTCCATGGAAACTCCTGGCAAAACCTCAGGCTCCACTGAGCCTTCTAAAGAACCGACGTCCGGGACTGCCGGTTCATCAACCCTAGGCTTCGCTGTTTTGTCCTTACGCTTCTTGGACGAAGCGGGCGTCGGAGCATCCGACGGCATATTATAATTGCAACGCTTCCCAAACACTAACCTGGCACAGTCTAACCTCCTCTTAATAGTGCGTTTGTTAAACCTAGCACAAGAGCGGCAACCAACAACGTCGTGCTCAGGCCCTAAACAAGGTATACACAAGGTATGGTAATCCCTATGAGGTATCTGTTTCCCACAAGAAATACAGTTATTCACTTTTTCTGACATCCGGTAAAATACTGAGGCAAGAAAACCAAAATGTTCCCCAACGGGTACTTAGCCAACTCTGTTTCGGTCTGAAACTCCGGTTTCGGAAATATTTCAGAACGCCAACCTGCACTCGCAAAACTGCTTCTGCATCGGACCATGCGGCAAAAAAGACTGAGGATATGACGTCGGTCATGCGCATTAGTACCCTGACGTACTGACGTCAGTCTAATGCGCCCTGACCGACGTCAGCCTTATACTCTGGTATTCGGGCCGACTGGATGCGGACTATACCCAATAGTTAGGACTGCAGCAATGGGGAACGAAGAACATCACGACACACACTAGCTGACAGAGCCCTGTCACGCCCAATAAAGAAGGCCTAAGCCCTGAAAAAGAACTACTTAGAAGTCCTAACAATTAAGCTAAACTAGAATCCTAACACTATGATACTATCACACTGAGATATATAATACTCAAAAAATTAGAAGAAAAATACTAATAATAATAGAAAATTTAAGTCACTGGCCCGAGCTAACTCCGACGAGCTGTTGATCCGTTGCAGCGGCAAACTAGATCTGGGGATTCACAGTAGAGCATCATGGGATATACACTAGGTCTCTAGCTTCTCTGAGAGTCTGAGCTTGAAAAGCGGCCGATTCGGAGCCGAGGGATAGGCTCCGACCCACGTGTAAGAACAAAACGGCGAGATAGAACAACTTCACATTGGATGTTTGGAAAGGGGATGGAGGGATGTTGAATCAAACTGGCATGGATGAAAGGATCCAGAATTATGGAATGCACGTAACTACCATACAAGAGTCATTCTGTCTATCCAGTCCACAGCTATAATATACATGGGTGCTATGATGGGAGACCCTTGACGATAGTGACTCCAAACAAAGCCCTAGCTTGAAATAATGTCCAATTTGTAATGCCTGGCAAAGGTGTGTAATGTAGATCAGGTTGCAGCAGCACAGATTTCATCAACTGATGAACTTCTAAAGAAGGTTGTAGAAGTGGCAACAGATCTCATAGAATGAGCTTCAGGTCTGCATTGTGAAGGATGGCTGTGTGCTGTAAAGAAAAAAAGAAAATTAAGTCAGAAAGCAACATAAATAGAGTGGCTTTCAAAACCTCAGAACCAAATATATTTGTAGCACCAGACAGAAATACTGGAGTGTCCTTCCTAAAGGGTTTAGTTCTGTGAAGTTAAACTCAGTTGTCTCTAAACATTCAGTGTGTGGAGAATGTATTTTTTGAACGGGTGGTTAGGAAAAAGTACCGGTAAGTGGACAGGTTTGCTCAAATTTACTTCAGATGCCACATGCCACCTTGGGGATAAAGGATGGATTTGTGCACACTGAAACTTTATCCTTATGGAAGACAGCACTTGTAATTCATATACACTTCTAGCACAGGTTACTGCTACAAGAAAGTTTTCTAAGAAAGAGATAAAGTGGAATATGCAGACTCAAAAGTATATTTTATTAGTGCTTCCAGGAAGAAATTAAGGTTTCATGCGAGGATCGGCGGTCTGAATGGAGAATGGAGAAGAGAGACATCCTTGAGGAAAGCTCTACATAGTCTATGGGAAGCCAAGGAATGGGACTTGCATTCAGTATGAAAAGTGGAGATTGCACCTACCCACACTTTTATGGTAGAAAATCTTGAGCTAGAGTCAAATGTAAGGAAAAGAATTTCAGGAATACAAGCAAGAGGAGAGTCTGCACCTCGGCCAAAATATAGAATAATTTTCATTTGTGTGGTAAAATTTGCATTTAGACTCCTTTTGGAGTGCAAATAGGCAACACACAACCCCTTATGACATAGAAGGGTGGTTAATGGGCATTATAGGAATTGGGCAAACCAGGCGGTTAACTTGAGATTGTGTAGGTCCAGGTGATGGGAGTAGATCCTTCCTGGAAACCAACAGTCAAGGAGGCTCCCTGATGTAAGGATTTAGTAAGAGAAACAATTTGCCTCGGCCAGTTAGCAGCAAATAGGACTACCATGGCTTTGCATCTCAACTTCCTGCAGAAATCTGGGTATTATGGGAAGGGAGAAATGTGTTAAGGAGCCTGGAGGTCCACTGTCTATCTGCAGCATCTCTCAGTGACTGCCCCTCTGGAGGGATCAAGGCAAAAAAAGTTGCTGCACGTGATGCTGGCTGGGCAGCCAAATACATCCCAGCAAGGATGGCCCCAGCAGTTGAATATCAGTTGAGCTACCAGTGGCTTGAGAGAACATTCAGACTCACCAAGATAGACCTCCTGAAGACAACTGTTCTTCTGAGAAAGTGCACTGCTAGCAAGGAAGCAATGTAAAGCAGTCCTCCATTGTCACACCAACATCTTCTCAGCATAAGGGATAGGATCTAATTTCACCCTGCTTGTTGATGCTCCATATCAATGTATTGTCTGCTTGGATACAGATCACTCTGAGATAAGAAATCCTATAGCTTCTGCAATGCAAGGATGACTTATCTCCAAGCCACTGAAGTGATAGTTGGCCTTTTGTTGATTCCAAGTACCTTGGGCCATCCTCCCATGACAATGTTCAACCACCCCAAGGAGGCAGCTGCGGTGACTACAGGGGGTGGCATAACAAAAGGTCTCCCCGAATGGACAAATCTGGAAGTTGGCCACTACTGCAAGCAAACTCGACAAAGGTTGGTGTGATTACCAGAGCAGATGGGCTGCTCCAAAGTTGAGACCATTGAGCAGCCACTAAAGTATCCTCATGTGATATTCACCAAACTGCTCCATGAGGACAGAAGAGGCCATTAGCCCTAAAATTCTTAGGACTAGCACCACTGAAGGAGCATGATACTGAAGCAGAGTTTGGACTGAATTTTGCAGGTTCTGAACTATGTCCACAGCCAAAGAAACTATGCATGTTCTTGTGTCCAGGTGGCATTCTATAAATTGGATAGCTATAGTTGGTACTAGCTTTGATTTTCATAGTTAACCGACATGCCTAATGATAGACAAAGCTGAAAGCAACCAGTCTATAGCAATGATCAGTGACAACTGTCGTGGCAGCAAGGAGTATGAAACATGGGGTCTATATTAAAATCCCGAAAGGCCTTAACATCGAATGCATGTACATAGACACAGAAAAGTCGATGTACATAAACACTGAAACACGCAATTGATGAAAATTACAACGCTGAACGTGTTTGTTTAGCCAGTAGGGTGATCATAGGGATAAGGAAATATATCCTTTTCCCCACTGTAGTGCGGTCTCTGAGTTGGTATATTTAAGTAGGGGGTGGGGGCAGCAGGGGGGCTTGCCCCCCTGCAAAAGTGGGTTAATTTAAGTTTTTTATGTTAGTTTGAACGTACCTGTGAGGCACTATTTGTTGACGTAACACGTTCGGTATTTCGATGTTTACATACATCGACCTTTATGTGTTGATGTACATACATTCGATGTTAAAGGCCTTTTGGGATTTTAATATAGACCGGAAACATGAATCCCTTGTAGCAGAAGATGGGCTGTATTTATAATATAGCCTTAAATTCTTATCAAACAGCAATGCAGCCAGGGGCACAACTTTTCTACTATAATTAGAAGAATAGCAGATCTGTCTTATTTGAGTTATACAAATCTTCTCTTCAAGGTGCATTGCAGAGTCTATCAGCTTTCTTGGAAACAGAAGGCTGACTATATGGAGACTGATAATTTGTTTCTAAAATGTACTTAAATGTATAATAATGTGGAAGCACCACCCAATTTGCACCTGGAACCACCATCATCTGTCTCTTTAGATGATGAGGGATCGTCTACACAACAAATGTATTAAAAAAAAAAAAAAAAAAAAAAAAAAAAAATCTCTTCTGGTGAAAAACCTGAAGATTGAGAGAAAGCATTTCCCCTATGTTGAGTCTTTTGGCTTTTCCCGGTTAGGGGTCGCCACAGCGGAACTCCGGTCCGCTAATGATTGGTAGTTGATTTTTACGTGCCGAGTTACCAGCCCTGAGGCACAACCTTCAATGAAGGTACGCCCATTCACACGTCTCCACACAGAAGACGCTCCAGCTGAGAGTCGAACCGGACAGCGTCTTACTGTGAGGCGACAATGGTACCGCAGCACCACCACCGCGGGTTTTAGGAAGCATTTCCCCTATAAGGATCCTAAAAGGAGGAGTATGACCTTGCCTCACAACAAACTCTTCATCATCACTACATGGGTAAAGGGAATTAGCTCTTTTCCTTGTATCCTCTTGTACTCCTGCAATTATTTGCAAATACCTGCATCTTTTAGTTCTATCCCAATACTGTGATCAGTCTACTGAAGGCACCAACTTTGGTAATTGCTCCTTTAACGCAGTTTCCTGTGCAAAACTAAAATATTCTACAGCAAAATTTCTGTAGTTGAAAGAAGACTATATTAATACAGAAGCTGAACTGGGTAAAGGTATGCAGGACCTAAGGCAGATGAACACTGGTGAAGCAATGGGGACATCTAATGCAGAAAAGCCTTGGGCCTGACACAGGTTATTCAGTGACAATTTCGATGAGAAGTTTGGTAGTTTAGAAAACAAACAAAAATCCCTTTGTATAGGAGGCATTTGAAAAAAGTACCCATCTCAGGAAGACCATCAAAAGTAAGTGTTTTTTGTTTTAAAGTCAATTATCTCATCTGATGATTTGCTTTTGCCAGGTTCACCAGCATTAGCTCGTGACCCTTTTCCCCTCTAACTCCACTCTATTTTTAAGAGATAGGAGTTTAAAAATAAAATTAACAGCAAACAAAACCTGCAACCGCATACTACAACCATTAATACCACATTCCAAATAGAAAATAATAAATGGTTGACAGGCAAAAGTTACTATCTAGCTGTGGTGGTAATATATACAACTGCTTCATGCACATACCAGCGTTTCATGAATAGCATAATCCTTCTCATGGAACACATTACTGATTATGCAACTCAGAAAGGGAAGAAGACAAAGCCAGATTGGGTCTTTCTAAAGCAGGTCAAGAGCTAACCAATGCAATAGAGAAGTCAGATCTTTAAGAGTAAGGGTGCTGACTTATCACACAAACCCTTTTAAAAAAAGTCCTAAAAATGCATCTCATGGATAATTGGACTTGCTCTTCCTCCATCCCTGGCTAAAATACTATTTATTCTCACATAATCCTATATTAACTGCTACAGCTTTTCTTTCAAACGTGAGCGGATATTGTGTTTTTTTTCTCATTACCAAATCTTCTCATCTGGCTAGTTTATTACCATGCTCCTACCTATTTTAGTCTGCTTGTAGTCTATACAGTATATATTATTCACTATGTAAGGTGCACTCATTGTTATTGCTAAACTTTTCTAAATGTATATAAATATACATATACGCAGCAAACTGTTGAATTTTCTGCTTATTTTCTGTTGTACAACCGTCTGAAAATTGTATTGCAAAAATGTACTTCATTTTTGTGTAAATTCAGGTGGAGCTTTTTTTCTGTGGGGCTCTGCTGAAAATGGGATCATCCCAGTGCACAATTTACACACCATAAAGGATTTTTTGTTAATAAACAACAAAAAAAAAACAAAACAAAAACTGGTAATCAGATAGTCTGGCTAAAGACTAAGGAAGCCACCAGAGGGATACAAAAACAAACAAAAAAAGATTTGTTCTTGAAATCCTGCCTTTATGAAAAGATAAAACAGATGGGTGAGGGACCCTAGCAGGATAGCGAACTGGGATAATGTTGCACAGGCAAATATAGTACTTTGTTAAAGATCAGTGGTGAGGGCTGGGTAATTCATGGATGCATCTTGTGTCATAACAAGTGGTGTTGAACCCCTAGGAAACTATGGAGGTCAGAAGCGAAATTTCTTTGCTGTGCATTTAGGTTTCCTTTCAGTCAGCAGTAGCATCAATTTGGTCTTATATAGCTGCAACTATGTTGCTCTTGTGGAATATGCAAACAATTGAGGTCCAAGCATTCAATAATTTCTTTGGCTGCCACTTGTAAATGGAAGGTTGCTTCAGTGCTGTTGCCCTTGGTATTAGGTATCTGTTGTTGGTCATTCTTCCTTTTTGTTCTGTCCACTGGAGTGCGTGGCTGTCTACCTTAATCCAAGGTATGGATTCCACTTGGAAATATGTGGGTAGGATTGGGAATCAAGTAGGTGTGAAATCTGGTTGATCTTAAAGATACCTGGATGAAACTGCAAGCATATTCGTAGCTGTAGTCCTCAATCTGTTGTGAGTCTTGGTGGAAGATTAGGAAGGCAAGCAAGTCCAAGGGACAGTCTCTTGCCCGGTTGCTGCTCTGAAGTATAAAATGCTAATGTAGCAGTTTTAGATACCAGTTCGGTGGAAGTCCTGTTTGCTGCTGGTGGTTGCTTTGGAGGTAAGGCCTGTTGTTTCTCAACCCTCCTCTGCAGCTTAGGTATAAGGTTTTCTGGTGTTTGACAGAGAAGATCTATTTGAGGATGGCTGGCCAGGTGTTGTTGTCAAAACAGGGTAGGAAAAGTTTGTCTGTTTAACTGAAGATATGCTCTTTCCTGTTAAAGATGGATCTCTAAAATTTTGTGTGAATGATCTGCCTTACAAAAACATCAGGATCAAAAACATTTTCCATATGTACACATAGTTCCTCAGTATTTTATCTGGAGATGACACATTTTCTTTATGAAATCTTTCGCCAGATAATTTCATGTTGTGATGAACCATCTATGTTCCACAGCGTTTTTTGTTTTCGGATTACTCCTCTGTAGCAATTCTTTTATGGTTTCCAGCCATGTTCTCAGGGGTAGTCTGCGCATTTGCTTATGTTGGTTCTGACTTTGGAGTTGGAGCGATCATGGTTGTTGTACATGTCCATGCAGTCAGTTGCAGTTCTTTTAGGTTTGTTCAAGATGATTTTTAGTTTCTGAGTTAACATCAAAGTTGGGTGGGACCATGGCTACTGCTAGTAGTGGTTAGTTCATTCAAGGAAGAGGTGGGAATGCATATGCCATGCCTGTGGTGGCTTTCAGGATGTGGAGAGAGGTGTTCCTTTGCTATGCTAGTCTGTTGTCCTTCATGCAGCTTTGAGAGAATGGCTTCCAGGGTTAGGAGGTCCAGCTGAAGGAGGTGGCATTGCATGCTCAAGCTAGTGGAACAATGTCGGTGGCTAGAATTTTTGAGTTGCATATTGAGTTTCCGGTACAAGGCTCTGCTAGAACTGTATGTTTCCCCATTTGTGTGATTCGATCTGGAAGATGTGTTGGTGCCTCCCTGTAGATTGACACCTCGGTTCTGTGCTACTGATCTGTTCCATCTGTGGTTCCTCTGCCAGGATTTAAGCACTGGGTGTCTTTGAGAGTGTTGTAGCGAGTCCACAGCTTAAGGTTGTTCTTGCAGTTTTCTTCTGGTGATGTGGGTCCTGTTTTCACTGATTGGCACTTGCATGTTAGTTGATCCATTATCTGTGCTCCTTATTCCCTTGCCTTTGGGCTTTTGTTGTGATGTTCTGGCCATCCTTGTCATGGTTTTGATGGCAGGCCTGGGTTTTTTGTGTCCACATTCCTGTAAGGCCTTCCCTTTGACATGTGGGCCTGGGTCTAGATGGGAACTCCTGTTTTAATGCTTGTTGATCTGGGATTTCCCACTGAGCTAGACTCATCTGGTGTGGGACCATAAATTGTGTGGATGGTCTGCTATTTCATCTCATCTGGGGAATTTCGTTTCTAGACTATGTAGTCTTGCTCAGCCACCTATATAGCAAATTTTCGAGGCTGTTAAGTGCTTGTTCAGTTTTTCTTTAGTGCCAATGCCACCATTTGTTGTTTTTTTTTGTTTGTCAAAGTTTCTTGTTTTGTGTTGTGATACTTTTCAGTATTGACTTTTGTTTGTTTGGAAAGTATTTTGCTTTTTTGTATTAGTAAATGTTTGTTGTTGCTCTGTTTTTCCATGTCCCAACTTTGTCCTTTTCGCAGGCAGTTTTGCTAGCTTTTGTTGTCCCAATTCCTGTAGTGTCCAATGGCAGATAAGTAGAAATTTTAAATCGGTGTGTGGGCGATTACTTTGTTGTGATGGATTGTGCTTGAATGTGCTCAATTTGTTGGGTAAATTTGGGGAAATGAGGGGCATGAGGTGTATTAGGTCCTCCAGGTGCAGGGAAATGGGGATCTGAGCATTAGATAATGAGAAGGGGGTTGTTGAGAACATGGGGTGCTTTGCCCTATTGTACCAATGGAGGTTGCTTGAGACTTGAAAGGGGGGGAGGCAGTGTATTCAGTGGGTCAGCATTTTGGATTTGGGAAGACCCTTTGTAGGCACAGGTCGAGATTGCTGGGGGGTATTCCTCCTCTTTTTTGGGACAAGAATATGTATTAGTCAGCTCAACTTTTTTCCTTGTTGTGCTGTTGGCTCTCTTTCTAGGAATGCTCTGATTAGAACCCATTTTTATCTGGCGAGATGAGCTCTGTTTTTTATGATTTGGGTAGATTTGGCATTCCCTTTTTTGACTGGTAAGTTTGATTTGGAGGACCGGTAACCTTGATCTTTTGTAAAATCCACTTGTCTTTTCTTGTGTTATGTAGTGTTGATTCTTGGTTTGTTGTTGCACTTGGCCAGAGGAGCTGCTATTGTTTCCCTGGTAGGATGTGATCAACTTTCCACTGTGGTTTGTGTGCTTTTGTTCCTTGTAGGCCACTGTGTGTCCTCTGTTTGCACCTCCTCTGGCCACTGTCCTGCCTGGCTACCGTTGTCTCCTTGTTGTGGAATTCTGGCCACTGTCACTCCCCCCCTTTAGCCTTCTCTGGATTGCTCTTGCACCAATTTTGAATTCCTGAGGAGACAAATTTTGTGGAAGGTTGAACCTGCAAGAAATCTTTTGTTTCTTTTGAACAGATTTTGTTTTTTTAACAAGTTGGAACAGGTGGTTTGAACACCATTTTCTTTTCTCTTGTCATTTCTTCCATAAAGCAACAGGGCTTTACTTTTGATCAAACTGGTCTTGTCCTTGCTTTATCTAGCATGCCTTCTTTATCAGTGCCCCACATATGCATTCCTTCTGCTCCAGCTGCCCATATATCGATTTACCATCTGAAACACATCTTTTATGTTGTTCCACCATTCAATACGCAGTTTTTAAGGTCTTAGCATCAACCTCATGTATGTTATATATTGTATATCATACATAAAACTTACAGTTTAATCGCTCATGAAACTGTTGTATTTTAGCTGTCACCAGCTGACTCTGGGGCTGTATCATCAGAACTTGAGAGTTTTTTGTCTAGTTTTTCCCTTTCTTCAGAGCTTTTAGACCCTGGGATGTTTGAGCTTGCTAGTGCTGAGGACCCTGTAGCTTCTTATGTGTGGGTGCGGCTGGCACCTGTGGGGGTCTGATAAGGTTGTGGGCAAAATCTAAAATTCTCTGGTCTGCATGAGTACAATCTGACTGTAAAGCATCATCCATGGAATAGAGGGGCTGATCCATGAGAATCTGGAGCGGAGTAAGGTGGTATTGAAACAGGAGGTGCAGACAAGGTGAACAGGAGGTTGGAGTCTGGGAAAATCTCTAAAGAGGCCATTTGGAACTGTTCTGCGCATGGCATGTTCTGAATTTCCTGTTGCTGGAGAATGTTCTTCTGGCGCATGGTATGGAAGGTTTCTCTTCAGACATCAGAATCTTCAAGGTGGAGAAGGGAGCCAGAATCATCAGAGTCTTGTTAGATTATAGAATCTTCCCATCACACTCAACTGGGGAGGCTGCTCAGCAGCATCTTCTCTGGGGGGCTGAGATGCAGGGGTCTGCCTGGGTCTGAGATCTCATTAAAGAAATTAAATCTGAGAAAGAAATGGGAGTTCTGATTAAAGAAATTAAAAGAGGATAGAAAGGAAGGGATGAGAAAGCCTTCATCAGCTGCTTTGAGGCTGGCCCCGAAGCTTAATGGCTCAGGTACAACTGGCCTGGGCTGCGTGCTGGCCTTAATGGGGTCAAAGAGGATGGTGCTCAGCAATCTGAACTGTCGTATCCAAATACGTGTAAAGGTTCAGTAAGTCAAATAATTTGGGAGGGAGTTGTGAGAATTCTTTCTAGTGTAGTTTGTAGCAGGTTTTGTAGTTCTTCGTTCAGGTTCGCCAGAAGCAGTTTAAGCGTTTCGCCAGTCATGGTTTCGCCAAACCAGCTGGTCATGGTTTCGGAGAAACTGCTGTGTTTTTGAAGATTGGGTAGTCGAGGCGCTTTTGGCATAATGGATGTCGGAAAGTCGTCGGCAAAAACGTCTGCAAAATCGCCTACAAAAACTGCCGTGGTTGAAGCGTTGGGCGGTTGAATAGCGGCTGCTACGTGGGCGGCTACGTCGTGGGCTGGGCAAAAACAGCAGACAGTAATAAGAGAAAATCTTAAATCTTGTATGAGGACAATTGTTACAATTGTTAACTTTTTCTGACATCATTGAGGCAGAAGAAGAAAGAGTCACTAGACGGCTTGTAGCTTTAAAAGTCTCAGTAGTATTCGAGTATCTCTGGATCGGACCCGACCGCACTTGCGAACAGCTTCTGCTTCGGGTGCGCGAGCGACAAGAAAAAACTGAGAGGAAATGCCGTGATGATGCTTTTACAAGACCACCAGAGATGATGATGCCGGGTGGTCACGGCGATCAAGCCGACCGGGACTTTGAAATCCCCCCGCGACTTGGGGGCTGCCTGACGACAGGACAACCCACTTGTTATGACTGCAGATGCATCCATGAAGGACATCTACAACTTACAAATCCTCTTGGCTGATGAGAAAGCTATCAAAGATAACAGATATCAAGATAAATACAATACATCAGCAAAGGAGGAGTTCTGAAAATCAGTAAATCCAGCTTTGTAACTAGAAAACAAAACTTAAGGCACAGATAAAATTGTGACTAGGAGAACACAAATATAAAATGCCTCTAGTAAACTGTTAATCAGAAGTATAAACTACAGCAAGCAAAAGTATTTCAAGATAAATATTCAGACTTGTATGTAAAAGACTAGCCAAATATTGTAAAATGCACTGCATGGGAGAAGAAAAGTGGTTCATAACAGAAAACATTTCTAGCCAATTAATATTTCTTAGTGCTTGGCTTTGGAGTTGAGATCAATGACAAAGTATTATCAGAAAATTTATGATGGAAATAAATTGTTAATTTTCCAATCTGCGAGTATCAGAGATGTAAAGCAAGGCTGCAAGATTCTGCCCTGTTGGTTTGTCAATAAATTGTGGAGCAGAGACAGTGGAAACATCTGTCTGTAAATTGTTGATGCAGCACAAAGAATTAGTATTGCCTTGATCAAACTTAAGTTACTATAATGGACTTTGTTTCATCCCTTTTTGCATTTAACGAGACTTCTGGGATAAGAAGGGTAATAAATGAATGTGAGATGATAAATTACCTGCCATAGCAAAGTTTCAATTCAGTACAAACATGTCCTTGAAGATGTGTGTATGGAGACCCTCATACTTAATACAGCCTACTCCAAGGTTATGCAACCTCAGGGTAGGTTACTGATTTTCAAAGAATCAGGACCTCAATTTAACAGGTCCTATTGCATTTTGTACTCACTGGAAAAAAGAACCTGTCAGTGGCTCCAATTTAAGATCTAAGCATTCACAGTTAGTGATCTGGGTGAACATACAGAATGCAAAACTGAGGTATCTAATAAACATTCCTGAGCTACAAAGAGGTGTACTTTTGGTTGACCTTACCTTTGCACGAGAAGTTTAATTTTCACTGTTGTGATAGTGAACTCTGTCTGCTGAGAAGGTGTTGCAACAATGGGAATAGAAATAGCTTTGAACCTGAACCCTTTGGACAGAACTTATTCCAAAAAGTATGCCTAGCTTACACACAAGGAACACGTACTTCTATTATTACCCAATTTGTGAGTTAAAAAAGGCCAACGTTTAGCATTGATCAAAAAGTATTTAGGGGGCAATAAATGGCTACCATTTTGTCCACAATGATCTGCATTTACATTTGGAAGAGAAACCAAGGCCCTTGTACTTTTAAGCTTTGAAAATGAACTCAGTGTCACATCAGCTGCATCTGGGGTCAGAATCTGTTTTTGTAGTTGATAAGTACAGGTGTGCTCATTTGTGATTGGTACTCCAAGTATGAGCACAAAAATAAGAATGGCCTGGTTGGTACACGAAGATTGAAACCGTCGCATCTCAGGGAATTCATACTTCATGGTACTATGAGCCTTGAGTTAGTATCTATATGTAGGAGGGGTATAGGGTGCAGGGAGGTGAAGTACCCTTGCAAAACTCAGTCTTGCAGCAAGTTTCATTTTTCAATGTATTGTATCCAGTTTGCACTTTAGTGATCATATGTGTTGGAATCCAACACAAATAAGTCAAATTTCTGTCAAGAAACCATTCTGGAAATGTTAGTTACATTTATAAAACAAACAAAAAAAAAGAATAACTGGTTCTGGACTGAGCTGAACAGGTGCAATCTACAAATTAACATATTTCTCTTAAGTAGGAAATAAAAAGAAGGATGTGTTCCAAAGAACTTTGACTCTGATCAGAAAGACTCTAGAAGGTACCCTTAAGTTTTCATTATGTGGAAGCTGACATTCAGGACCATTACAATAGAAAAAAAACATGAACTGTAGACATTCTGAAAAATATTCATTCACTCTATGAACAGCCACCTTACCTTACTCAGTGTCACGTGTATCCAGCACCTATCCTACCCATCAAAGAGTGCATTGCAGTAAACAAATCCCAGATAGGATGTCAGTGTACTACAGGATGGGCAGGCACAGGCACACACCCCATCACATTCATTAATGTCCAGTCTGAAAAACTGCCAAGTCAACTACTCTCTCTGGAATATGGGAGGGAACTCAAGCACTCAATGAAAATTCATACAAACACAAGGAAGACAAGAAAAAAGTCTGCCCAGAAAGCATTCCAGCTAAGATGTGAACTGGAGAGTTCAGTACTGCGAGGCAGCAATGTTAAGTGCTGCTCCACTTTTTATCCAAGTAATTTTTATACTAATATGCATGTTATGTATTATACCATAATTAGTAAGAGAACACCTTTAGGCAACACAATACAATTAAGCAATTTAACACTTACAAAGTTGCTTCTAGGTCAACTAACATGCTGATTCATCTTTATGGTATCAGAATCTGTGCCTGTAATTACACGCATTCTTTCAGATTGAGGCTCACTCATGTTAGCAAAACACAATCAAGTCCAAAATGGGGAGAAAAAAAAACATGTGACTGATCCCCTAGAGAAAGGTTTTACACAGAGTCAAGTTTGGGTTCTACCTGAAAATGTAATCACCTCAAACGGCCGCAAGTTTGATTTTTCCATGTCAAGTTTCAAAACCAAGTTGATGAGGAATTTTAAGGTCATGCTGGACAGGTGGAGAGCTGAAAATGAACCTACTTTTAGTAGACAGCTGTTCAGTTATGGATGAAAGGGAATACTCATAGGTAAAGTACTGAGCTAGCTGCCCTTGTGGGCCATTTTAAGCCTCAACAATTTTCCTTACAAAGGTGAGAATCAAACCTTGTATCTTGTGTCTGTGAGGTTAACAACTTAACCATTACACCAACCTCATGCATCTGAGACAAGCAAAAATACACAGTCAAATGTTTGGTAACTACTTGAAGACTAACAGACAGTCAAGATGGTTGGAATTAAAATTGGAATTATATCAGAACTATTGATTTCTGAAGTAAAACCTAGGATATTTTCTGTTGATTTTCTGAAATAAAACATGAAAGGATAACATTATGAAATTTATTTTAAATAAAAACTGTGCTTTCCAACTTTTAGATCAAGAAGGAAAACGGAGATTTTAATTTGAAACTCTCAAACTATCCTGTTTAGTAATGCGAAGAAGTACACAAACATAGCTGTTAAAAGCAGAGATACTGAACTGGACCTGGAATAGTATCTATAACAAGACTTGTGTGTGGTCCAACAAAATTTCTCTTACCAACTTGCCTGTGCTTATCTTGTCCACTGAATGGCAAACATAACTCTCTCTCTCTAGATTTAATAGAGAGAGAGAACAACCCTGTGAATTTTTTTTAAACAGATTGAGTGAAAAAAAGATGAGGTAACATAGTAAAAGCCAAGGCCAAAGACTCCATACATGTAGAAATAACAGAAAATACAGTTTGCCATAGCTGAACCGTCTGGGATAAGAGTCTCAAAGCATGGGCACTTCATTATATAAAAAAAAAATCATGCAACTGCAGTGGCAATCCTATTTTCAGTCAATTTAGGTGGAAGTAGGTAAATTAACTGAATCGTGTTAATGATCAGGAATTACACAATCACAGGCATAATTCCCTGGAATTTCATCTTATGAAAATTGGATTTCATTTAATAAGGTGCCCATTGGACATGGTAGTAGAAATGAATTAATACAATATAAGACAAAATTCAGCATCAAAACACAAACTCAACTAATTTATCAGACACTTAGCCCACACCTCCTACCTCACTGGTATGTAGTACTAATGAGTTAAGCCAAGCACCATTCTCCTGTGAGAGTTCAACTACATCTCCATTAACTGGGAGACTTGTACATCCCCTAATATATATATGCCAAGAAATGTCTGCACTATATCAAAACAAGCTTTCTGGACCAGTTAGTCCCTACTCCAACTTGGGGCTATAAAATCCTAGACTTGGTCATTAGCAATATGAGGCAGTTTTGTTCACGCCCCAACTGTAACTTCCTCACACGCCAAACAATCACAAATCACTGAAGCCAGAAGCTTCTTCCAATGCATGCTATATTCCCAGATCAGATATTTTCACCTACACGCCCCTTAAATCTCCCAAGAACAAATCCTCACAGAGTGACTGAAGGTCAAGAACACTATTTTCTAGGTGAGCTGATAACATACTAGGCTGTCTACGGGTCAGTCTGAAACATGACTTACCAGACCACTACAAAGGTTATTCAATATTAAGATCCAGAATAGGCTTTGGGACAAATGAATTAACACTTCAGTTTTTCCCTTGCACAAAGGTGTAGTGTCACAGGACATGGGCAATTACTGACCACTCACAAGTCTGATCAGCTTAATCTGCAAAACCATGGAAAGGATCATCATGAAATTAATATGGATATAGTTTGCAGGTGGCTTACCTCTCAACCCAAGCCAGTCTGGATTCATCAAGAAGGTTACTAAAGCAACAAATAAGGGCAAATCAGTATACTTCCAATATCTAGATCTTGTAAAGGCATTCAACACAATGCTAAACACAAATCCCATGCAACTCACTGGATAGCAAACTGGTTCACTAAAAGAACCCATGAAAATTAGGGTGTGTGGTTCTACCTCCTCCAAAGGACCTGTCACTGGTTGTGTACTCAGAATTCAGTCCTTAGGCTACTCTTCTCAGAGTTCATAGCAGATGTTAAGGGTTTATGGCTGACCAAATCTGCCAACATAAACTCCCCGGAGGGCACTCCCAACAGGGCACTTCCAAAACTAACAACAGAAAACAACGTTAAAATTCTGGTCCTTTCATACACATAAAAGAACAAAGTATGCAAAGCCCCCATAACAACCACCTTACCTAAAGGCATTTGATATATTTTAAGATTAGACTATTTAACAAAGATAAAAATGCACAAGCCAGTGCATTTCTTTGTGCAGGTCCCAAGCCCGGATAAATGGGGAGAGGTTGCGTCAGGAAGGGCATCCGGCGTAAAACTTTACCAAAAGATTCATGCGGACACCAGTAAATATTTCCATGCCGGATCGGTTGAGGCCCGGGTTAACAACGACCACCACCAGTACTGTTAGCCAACAGGGTGCTGGTGGAAATTGGGCTACTGTTGGCCGAAGGAGGAGAAGAGGCGGAAGGCATGGCCAAAGGCGGGAAGAGAGGAGAAAGGCTAGGACTGTCGTAGTGAGGGTCGGAACTTTGAATGTTGGCAGTATGACTGGTATAGGGAGAAAGTTAGCTGATATGATGGACAGAAGGAAGGTTGGTATACTGTGTGTGCAAGAGACCAGATGGAAGGGGAGTAAGGCTAGATGTATCGGAGGTGGGTTCAAATTGTTTTATCATGGTGTGGATGGGAGGAGAAATGGCGTAGGAGTTATCCTGAAGGAACAGTATGCTAACAGTGTTTTGGAGGTGAAGACAGTGTCGGATAGAGTGATGTTTATGAAGCTGGAAATTGATGGTGTAATGATGAATATTGTTAGTGCATATGCTCCACAAGTTGGGTGTGCGATGGATGAGGAAGCATTTTTGGAGTGAGTTGGATGAAGTGGTGATGACTGTACTCAAGGGTGAGAGAGTGCTGATTGGAGCAGATTTCAATGGGCATGTTGGTGAAGGGAACAGAGGGGATGAGGAAGTGATGGGTAGGTATGGTGTTAAACAAAGGAATGCAGAAGGTAAGATGGTAGTGAATTTTGCGAAAAGGATGGACATGGCTGTGGTGAACATGTATTTTGACAAGAGGGAGGAGCATAGGGTGACACAAGAGTGGAGGAAGATGCACACAGGTGGATTATATCTTATGTAGGGGGGCAGTTTGAAGGAGATTGGAGACTGTAAAGTGGTGACTGGGGAAAGTGTAGTTAGACAGCATAGGATGGTGGTTTGTAGGATGACGTTGGTGATCAAGAAGTGGAGGAGGAGTGTGAGGGCAACACCAAGGATCAAATGGTGGAAATTGAAATAGGATAATTGTGAGGTGGAGTTCAGGGATGAGTTAAGACAGGCACTGGGTGGCAGTGAAGAGTTACCAAATAGCTGGGTAACTACAGCAGAGCTAGTAAGGGAGATGGCTAGAAAGGTGCTTGGTATGACATCTGGACAGAGGAAGGACAACAAGGAGACATGGTGGTGGAATGAGGAAGTGCAGGAGAGTATACAGAGAAAGAGGTTGGCAAAGAAGAAGTGGGATTGTCCGAGAGATGAAGAAAGTAGACAGGAGTATAAGGAGATGAGGTGCATGGCAAAGGCTAAGGATAAGGCATATGAAGAGTTGTATGAAAGGTTGGACACTAAGGAGGGAAAGGAAAAGGACCTGTACACCAATTGGCTAGATAGAGGGACCGAGATAGGAAAGATGTGCAGCAGGTAAAGGTGATAAAGGATAATGAGGGAAACATACTCACAAGCGAGGAGTGTGTGTTGAGGAGATGGAAAGAGTACTTCGAGGGGTTGATGAATGAAGAGAATGAGAAGGAGAGAAGGTTGGATGATGTGTGGATAGTGAATCATGAAGTACAATGGATTAGCAAGGAGGAAATAAGGATAGCTATGAAGAGGATGAAGAATGGAAAGGCTGTTGGTCCAGATGACATACCTGTGGAAGCATGGAGGTGTTTAGGTGAAATGGCAGTGGAGTTTTTAACCAGATTGTTTAATGAAATCTTGGAAAGTGAGAGGATGCCTGAAGAATGGAGAAAAAGTGTTTTGGTACCGATTTTTAAGAATAAGGGTGATGTGCAAGCTGTAGTAACTACAGAGGGATTAAACTGATTAGTCACAGCATGAAGTTATGGGAAAGAGTAGTGGAAGCTAGGTTAAAAAGGGACATGATGATTAGTGATCAGCAGTATGGTTTCATGACAGGAAAGAGCACTACAGATGCAATGTTTGCTCGGACAGTGTTGATGGAGAAGTACAGAGAAGGTCAGAAGGAGTTGATTGTGTTTTTGTAGACTTAGAGGAAAGCATATGACAGGGTGCCTAGAGAGGAGTTGTGGTATTGTATGAGGATGTCGGGAGTGTCAGAGAAGTATGTAAGAGTGGGACAGGATATGTACGAAGGTAGTGCAACAGCGGTGAGGTCTGCGGTGGGAGTGACGGATGCATTTAAGGTGGAGGTGGGGTTACATCAAGGATCAGCTCTGAGCCCTTTCTTATTTGCAATGGTGATGGACAGGTTGACAGACGAGATCAGACAGGAGTCCCTGTGGACTATGATGTTTGCAGATGACATTCTGATCTGTAGTGAGAGTAGGGAACATGTGGAGGAGACCCTGGAGAGATGGAGATATGCTCTAGAGAGAAGAGGAATGAAGGTCAGCAGGACTAAGACAGAATATATGTGTGTAAATGAGAGGGAGGATAGAGGAATGGTGAGGATGCAAGGAGTAGAGGTGGCGAAGGTGGATGAGTTTAAATACTTGGGATCAATAGTTCAGAGTAACGGTGAGTGTGGAAGAGAGGTGAAAAAGAGTACAGGCAGGATGGAGTGGGTGGAGAAGAGTGTCAGGAGTGATTTCTGACAGACAAGTACCAGTAAGAGTGAAAGGGAGGTCTACAAGAGGGTAGTGAGACCAGCTATGTTATATGGGTTGGAGATAGTGGCATTGACAAAAAGGCAGGAGTTTGAGCTTGATGTGGCAGAGTTAAAGATGCTAAGATTTGCACTGGGTGTGGCGAGGGTGGACAGGATTAGGAACACGTATATTAGAGGTTCAGCCCAGGTTGGAAGGTTTGGAGACAAAGCCAGTGAGGCAAGATGATGTTGGTTTGGACATGTGCTGAGGAGGGATGCTGAATATATTGGGAAAAAGATGCTAAGGATGAAGCTACCAGGTAACAGGAAAAGAGGAAGGCCTAAGATAAGGTTTATGGATGTGGTGAGAGAGGACATGCAGGTGGTTGGTGTGATAGAGCAAGATGCAGAGGACAGGAAGAAATGGAAACAGATGATCCGCTGTGACAGCCTCTAACAGGAACAGCCGAAAGAAGATGATGAACAAAGATAAAAATGCACATGAATTTTGCAGGCTAACAGCTTAAATCAGAGCTGCAAAACTGCCAGAACTAATCATGATGCAACTCTTTTCTATGTTTGTCCAAAAAGATATAAAGAAGTAACCTTAAATAAGAACAAAACTGCTTGATTGCTTCAATTTTCTGAAGGTCACAAAGAAGTGAATGTGACGCAGCCCAAAAAATGTAACCTCTTCAGACTGGAAAAAACTGAAATGGCTCAAGTTATTTTCTAAATGCAAAAATTCTTATAATACTCAGGCTGTGCTATGCTAAGAAACAGCTTAAACTAGTGGCAGGGGCTGAACACTTTGTCCAGCATGGAAAGTACAGTTGTGCAAGTTACACTTACCCATAACAGTAGGTGTTTGAATTCCTCACTGCTGCAGTAGCCCTTAGGCTATATGGATAGTTTCCAGCCCAGCAGACAACGGTCAGCTTCAAAAAGCTTTGGCTCCCAGCCAACACCTTCACAGTTGTATGGCTACTCTCAAGGAGGGAGGCTCAGCAGTCCCAGTGAATATTTCTTCAGGACTTTCTTGCCCATACAGTGAAAGAGCAGCCTGACAATCATGAAAACAACCAATAAACAAAATATATAAAGTGGAAACAAACACAGCTCTGCTTTATATTCCATCTACAAATATATACAAGTGTCAGGGGATGGAAGGTGGTTGTAGCTACTGTAGCAGTAAGGAATTTAAACATCTACTTTTTTTTTTTTTTTTTTTTTTTAATTATATCAGTTCAGTCCCCAGTGCCCACATCCATGCTGAGTTTACCAGCATGCTCCTAATCTCCAAAGACTTGCTTCAGTGTTGCTGGGGCCAGTCTTGGACCTTAAGGGCATCCTGGGGGCTTGGTCACCTGTGCTTCTGTACACTAACTTTTTTTCTTAATATCCCTACCCACTTTTCATGCTTATTGGTCGCACTCCCCTCTTTGGGCCACACCTCCACTTAGGGAGTGTCACCAGCAAGCACCTTCCCCAAAAATATGAGCGTGCCCACCCCTCCCTGCCACTCCATCAGTTGCATGAGCCACTAATCAAACCAGAGTCAGCTGTTGCTCAATGCTACAAGAGCAGCTTCTTCAGGTATCTACTGTTATGGGGAAGTGCAATTTACACAACTGTACTATGTTCATCATTCCCTCTGTTACAGTAGCCCTTAGGCTATATGAGTTGATGACAAAAGCCCTTCCAAACAATCTGGGAGGAGGAGGAAAGATATGGATCCAGGAGCCCCTGGGAAATGATCCTAAACTTGAATCTAGAAAAGGAATCTATTTTGAAATGCTTTCTAAAACGTATGTGCAAAGGACCACATAGTTACCACAGGAATTCTTCTAGACTCTACTCCTTTCCAGTATGCCAAAGACAACAAAGTTCTAAAGGAATGTGCCTTGACACTGCTAGGAATAGATATGCTATATTGGGAATAAATAAAAAAAAAAAAAATAGACTACAGCCATCTGGAAATGGTCTGTTTAGACAAAAGGTGCCCCTTTTTTGCACTTTGATAAGAAATAAATAGCCGATTAGCTTTTCTAAAGGGCTTAGTTTTGTCAAGATAGTGCCTGAGCTGCCTATACATATCCAGAGTGTGCAAAATCCTCTCTCCCCATTTTAAGATTCTGGTTAGAAAAATGGGAGACTGATGGAATGATTCAAAGTAAACAGTGAAAACACTGGGCATGAATGACCGTTACTTTTTCTTGAGACCCAATCCATGTGGGAAATCAGATGGGACTCATCCACCACGAAAGCCTGCATCTCTGACACTCTTCTTGCAGATGTTAAAATAATGAGTCCAGGTTTCCAAGTCAAGAACCTTGCTTGATTCAGCTTGATAAGCAGGTTCAAAGGGCGACAGTCAATTTCACCAGCACACAGATGAGAGCCCAATCTGTTTATAAGGAAGTCTCAGTTGTAAAGCTAATTTCAGAAACCATTTGACCACATACAGAGAAGAATGAGGATCAATGGGCAGATAGTCTGAAATGGCCATAAGATGAACCTGTATAAAGGAATAAGTGATTTTAGAAAAAAGTAACTCATACAAACATTTGAGCACCAGTGGTACAAAATCCCTGATGGGCTCCTGGTTATTGGTTAGGCACCAAGTAGACAATTGCTTCAATTTGCCAACATAAGATTTTCTAATAGCAAGTTTTCTTGCCTCCTTTAATATCTTCTGAACGTTCTTGTGAAATAACTTCCAAAAAGGTGTTAAAACTGAATCATCTAGGCAGTCTGCTGAAGATGACCGATGTTGGGGTGCAACAAACTCCCTCCATCTTGTGTGATTGGATCCAGTTTGTGAAAAAGGTTGTGGTAATTGCCCTTAGCCAATTCCGTAAAAAGGGAGAACTAGTGCAGCCCGGCCCAAAATGGGGACACCACAATGACTTTGCGGTATCTTTCTGTATCTTAAGAATAACCATGGATAACAGTGGAAATGGATAAAGGAAAACTCCCTTCCAAGGAAATAAAAATGCATCTATTGTCCAAGTATGCTTGCAAGAGACCCTGGAGAAAAACTTTCTTTTGAAAGGAGGTTGACAAATCTATTTCTATCTAAATGGATCAATTTCTGGAAGACCCCCTTATTCAATTTTCATTCAAAAGTGTGTGTCCTGGTCCTGCTCAAACTGTCTGATGGAAAGCAAGATGCTTGGAGGGTTAAGGAATGCTATCATTGCCAACCTACACAGGGGGCACACCCTTGTACCGCTATACTTCTTTATATACCACTTAACTGTGGTATTGCCTGGAATTACCTGAAAAGGTCCTGGGGACTGAAGGTGATGGAGAAACTTCAAGACCTGGATCCCAGCCAACATCTCTTTTAAGTCTATGTGCTTTGGTCTGCCTGACTGATTCCACACATCTTGGTACTTTTCCTCCTCTGGAAACTGCTCCCCAAGAAAAATCTGATGCATTGTGACAGACTGGTTTGGCATCTGAGAAGAGAAACTGAGACCTGGGTCCAGTCGAACTTGTCAGCTCCTTTTTTAAAGCCCCAAACTGGAATTTAACACTTCAGGGGATGTAAATGCTGGGCTCACATGTTTTTGAGAAACCACTGTATCTTTATGTGTAATCTGGCTAGAGGCATCATGAGAACTACAGAAGCCACGAACCTTAGAACCACAGAAGCCATAAACCTTAGGATCCTGAGAAATTTTCTTGCAGAAATCTGGGACTGACTGGCAAACTTTAGCAAAAAATTCAGATAAAGATCCATCTTGTCTTGTGTTAAAGTCTTTTGAAAAGAAAAATCTATAAGGCATCCAAGAAACACAACCCTGAGAAACAGTCAATAAGGATTTAGCAACATCAGCAAGCCCAGATTGTTCAAAAGGGACATAACCCATGTTAAAAGCTCTTGACATCAGAATGATGACTCTGCAAACATAAGCAAGTCATCTAAATAAGGAAAGATGTGAATGCCAGTCTGCAACAAGTGATGGATAACTGGGGGTAGATATTTTGGGATAACCATTGGAGCTGTAGCTAAATCAAGGAATAATGCAGAGAACAGATAATGTGACCCAGAAAAAAAGAGAACCCTAGAAACTTCCAGAAGCCTATGGCTACAGGAATATGGTAGTAAGCATCTTTTCGGTCTAGAGTTACCAAATAACTCATGAGGAATAAGAGGTAACAGGGTTCTATAATGTCAACATTTTCAACTTTGGAACTTTCACATATAAATTTAGCAATGAAAGACCTAGCACTGGTCTCAGAGTTCTCTTTCTTAGGTACCAGAAACATTCCGGAATAGAAGTCCTCACCTTAAAGGCACTGTATCTATGAATCCCTGTGTATGTAACAACTGAAGACTCTAGAAAAAAAATCCTGTTTGGTTCAGAGGGTGGGGAAGTATTCCCCTGAAAGGAGATGTTTGTATCTAGTGCCATCTGTAACCCTCCTGACCATTTTAACACTCAGACGTCAAACAATCTTTGCCAAAGGAAAATGTCAAGTGCCAGTTTTTGGGACAGATATGAAGAGATATTGGCCAGGCAAGAGGGATGAGGTTAATGGATGTTGACAGTCACTCTGTACTGTTGGTCTGTCCCCTTCTAAAAAGACCCCCATTTTTTTTATTGTTGTTACACTCTGGCCATCCCTTTTTTCCATTTTGTTTGCCAGGAACTGACGTTTTTTATTTTTTGGAGTAAGAGGTAGTCTGAATTAATTCCCCTCATTAATCATATTATTTGAGAACCCGAGTAGCAGAAGAGCCGAACAATACTTCTTTATCTAAAGCCGAATCCAAGATTTCAGACTTTATCCCATCAACAAACTTAGTTACATACCAAAGCATATTTCCAATACTTTAGCTGTGGAAGTAAGCCCTAGACACAGTATCTGCACAAACATACACACTCTTCAAAGCATGTTTAGATCCTTAAGAAAGGGAAGAAACAGCTTGGTTCAGTAAAATAATAGGAAGAGTGGAAGCCAATTCCATCAAACTGAACATATGATAAAGCATAAATTTATACATACATGTCAAGTAATTCAGAATTCTGATGGCTAAAGTGGAAGAAAATGTGCTCTTACTTATATGGTCCAACATTTTGTCATCCTTATCGCTAGGTAAAGGGTTGGTATTGAGGACCAGTCTGTTGCCAGCATGGAACACAGTTGAAATGGCCGCTGGATCACAACCAAAGTGAGAGAAAAGAATTGTATTAGCCTAATGTACCTTATATAGTTTATCTGCTTATTTAGGAAATGATAGGGTATCAGGATGAGTACAGGCAGCATTCAATACATCCTCTGAGGCTAGCTGTATGGGGGGATGGGAAATGAATGAGGTATCTATTCATTTGTAACATACATCATCTCCTCACCTCATCCATTTGTTCCAATAAAAATACCTCATTCATCCTGGCAATGGTCTGCTTAAAAGAAAAAATTTCCACAGGAGAATAAGAATTAAAGTTTTCCTTACAAAATGCTCATCTTGGGAATCTGCAGGAGAAGCTGCCCTATCTGTGTCAAAATCAGGGTCATCAGACCCAGTTTCCTCAGAAATAACCTTGCAGGGAATGCACACCTGTAAATGCTTCGGCATATTGGGATTTATTGCCTGCAATACCTTTCTAACCACGGTATGGAACTCATGCTTTAGCAGTAACAGCTTTTTCAGAAAAACTATTTTTTATTAACAGTAATAACTACTTCAGAAGAACAATGTTTAATGTTTTTTTTTTCCTCAATAAAAGTTCCAACAGAAGAGGAAAATTAAAGAAGGGATACTTGCCTGGTCCAATAGTCTCTTGCCCCAGTTAACACCAGCAAGAATCTCCCACTATCTCGCTCAGGTCCAGAGAAGACAGTTCTCATGCCAGTATCAGACACTGGAAAAACCTAATGGGATAAAGCTATCTCCTGGATCATGCCAGCAAAGAGCACAATAGAGGAAGCAGGAGATGTGAGTGGTCAGTTGAAAGACACTGACCATTACAGTTTCACCCATCCTCAGCTGATTGTGGACAGGGTCCATAACAGCAGCCAAGGACTCCTTGGTTTTGTCTTTTTAGGTACTGCAGGTGAAAAGCCAGCCATAATGGAGTGAGAATCCATGCTGTAACCAGAGAAGCAGCACCAACAGCACAATGCACAACTGGAGTGAGTAAGAAGGTAATCTGTCACTGTGTTCACAAGCAGCACACTTATACAAGCAACATTTTCCCTAGTCTCTTAATTTATAAAGAGAGAAACAGAATTCCCATCAGTACGTTCACACACACACACACACACACACACACACACACACACACACACACACACACACACACACACACACTACTGACAAAATCAAAATGGCAGATAGATTGTTACAAAGTGAGCATATGCTTTACACTGATGCATAGTTCCCATCTATTCATCCATAAATTTGTATGTCCCACAACATTCAAAGTTTATACAGGTAGTACACAATTTTCCACAAAATTGGACCAAAATACCTTAAACACACCTAAGCTAAAAATCAGTCCCTAACTGAAAAATACTGGGTTTCTTAAAGTGGAAATAGTGCTTTTAGTCAAAAAAAAATAAATAAATAAAAATAGATAAAATTACATTTTTCCTAAGAGGGCAATAATTTCTGAGTGGAGGGGTTCCTCAGAGACTTATCTGCCAGAAGTGAAGCTGCTAACCAACTTCCTCTCCTGTGACACCCAAGAAATGCTTCTTGAGAATAAGAAAGTGCTGAAGAAAGCATCAATCTGGTTGAATTCCCTCCTTGGGATTAGCCACTCAGCAGTCGGAGTAGTCAGAAAAGAACCCATATAGTTTAACTTGTTAACACCTATGTGGTGAGGAATGTCACACTTCTAGAAGACTACACACATCTTGTATCTCAAAGCATTTTTTTTTTTGAAAAATAAATTTCAAAAGCACAAGATAAACAAATGTAAACTTAAACACAAAATAATCACATGTAAATTATTTTGCGAATAAAAACATCTGTACAAATAGCAATGTTGTCAGTGAGTATTCCTTGCAGTGCAGTGATAATAGTTCATTCATAGTATTCCATAAATGTAATAAATTATAATGCACACAACCCCTAAAGTATGCTTTTCTAAATAATAAAATGTTCATATCTTGAAAACTATACAATCTAGACATATTTTTAGAACATTTTTGTTAACCAGACAACTTTTCACGACAAGAAATTCCTGTATAAATGTACATTTGAAATATTTACAGAAATATGAAAATGTATGTATAATTAATACAAATACTAGATGTCTCAAGACGTGCAACTTAAAGTGCAAACACCAAAGACAGTTTTCTTCATCATCATCTAAGGTTTCACCTGATGTCACGCAACAGTTTGTAAGTCGTTTGATTTTTGAAGTACACATGGAAATGTTGCTTATTTTCATAATTACTAGCAAACAAGTAGCAATACTTCCAGTAGTGTGACATAAACCAGCACTTACAGAGAACTGTCCTGTTTCCCACGTTGGTGATTCACACCATGTACCTCAATTAAATGTAGGTCTCTCAGTTATGAAAATACATGAACATAAATATGAAAAAAATGGCAGATTAATTTCTCCACTGAAGCAACTGCAGAGCATCCTAGACTAACAGTGTTGTTTTAATAACTCCTTGCCCTTTCTAACACTGTCTATTATTAATTGTTAGAGAAACTAGATCCAAAAAAGTTCTGAACACCATAAGGAGGTATGGGTATGAACTGGAAGTATACAAAAAGGTGTTATATGCTTGAGTGAGTTAAGGGCTACTGCAGCAGTGGAAATGAACACACAACCTTGCAAGCAATACTGAAGTATTATTATAGCTCCTGTTATAATGAGGATTTCAAATTCTAATCCACTCCACTGCTACTGTCATGATGCCTCTAAACTAATCAACATATACAGAAGACTGACTATATAAAACACATTATTCTGAGGGTTATACACACATCATGATAAAGGATACATACTCTAGTACTTCACTGGTATAAGGGTTCATTGTCCTTGACAACATGGTGATGGGATAACAATAAGCTGCAGAGAGATCAGAAGCAATAAAGGACATTAGTTAGCAACGAGATACTGTTTATAAAATTAATCCACAAATTAATACGTTTTCACTCAGCACTTATCCAGTTAAACAAGTATATATTTTAATGTGAATTGTAGTTTTTGTTTTTTCCTTTCACTCAAAGTTTATTTGCATTTATTTACCAAGCTGGCAAAGCCCCTTTTTCATTAAAGGCCCACGGAGAAGAGCTTCACAAAGGTTTACAATCAAGTCATCTTCTTAATCATAGCAACATTAGTAGAATCATAATTATCTGTTATCTGCTAGAGGTAGCTCTAGGATCTAGTATGAAAACATTCATACTTTAGTGAATAACATGAAGGCTTACTGCCAAGACCTCTGCCTCAGAACTCCACTGTCCATGGTTCACTCCTGACCACAGGTCAATGTATGCATGCTGCCTCCATGTTCTATTTGCATCTGAGTGGAAATTCTGCAGGTACACCTCATCCAACCATCTAAAATCCATTCTGATGGACTGGCTACATTATTCTATACACACACACGCACACAAACAATATATACACGTGTATTTACCCTTGTCCTTGTGACCAGCATTGTGGCTAAAAATTATTTTATTAGGACCAGTTCACTTAACTAATGAATAAAAAAAAAGACAAGGGAAGATGTAAAAGCCTTAACACAACAATTTAAAAATCACTGCAACAATATGAGACAACTGAAATACAGTTTTCTCATTAAGCACAGTGAAAAGTACTGACTTACGAGTGCTCATCATAAATGTAAACTCTGAGATGGCCTTCTGATGCAAGCCCTGACCATTAGAATGTCACCATTCTGTTGCTTTATCATTTAGTAAAATCTCTTCAGTATTCATACCCAGTTTTGTGGCATAGAAGGATAAAGCCCTTTGCGTCGCCCAGAAAATCTTGAGTTCGATTAGTGGTTTTGGCTCATTATAAATTTGGCAAAGAAGGAAGGGTGTGTCCATCTTGGGGGGTAAAGGCAGGATAGAGCAGGACATACAGGAACAATCTCTTGGAAGAGAAATGGCACTGGAATGGAGTCCATGGTGAAGACTTTCTGCTCACTAAGCTACTTTCTGGTGGTAACTCTCATATACACTAGCAGGTGGAAGGCATTGTGAATTCCCATTATGTTTTGAGTAAATATGGGAGAAATGAGAAAGGATGGAGTGCGTACATCAATGGTCCTTTCCAATGAAAGGGAAGATGCATTTGTCACCCATTATCCTAGGTTATGAAGGACACATTAGAATTATGGAAGAAAATACAGCTGTGTAAGGTACTTACAGCAACAAAAGATCCACAAGGAAAGGTCAGTGCAACCCTAAATCATAATACTTTGGTTTTATTTACCTTCTACTTTCCTGTTGCCTGAATTAATTTTTTTTGGTAATGGTTCTTCCCTGTATGAACCAGTGCAGGTCTTGCACCTTCAGAGGTGCTGACCCAGATACTATACCTTTGCTATAAAAATGCAAAATTGTTTTTTGCCTTTTTCCCCCCTTCAATCCAGGGTGCACTCAAGAGACAGCTTTGATTATGGAAAGCAATACACCAGTATTGACATTAAAGCTAATTATTAGTTTAAAAAAAAATCCAAACTAAGAAATATTTTTTCAGCTTATAATATTATAGCCACTATGTAACATTTTCAAGACAGGAATGAAGAGGAGGGAAGCCTGACTGTTACAGTAACCTCTCATGCAAGATGTACTGTTATGGCACATACCTGAAACTATCTTCTTCAGGGAGGGCCACTGTAACAATAAATCATATCTGGGTAGAATGACAAGCAATACCTGGTTACCCCTGGGAGATGGATATTAATAGTCTAGTACACACTTATGAACCTATGCCAACAACCACTAAGGCCTTTTTAAGCCTAGTCATGCCTTCCAAATCTCTGACAATTTCTAGTACCCTTGGTAGTATACAGTAGGGGCTTAGGAGATTAAATATTTGCAAGCAGGGGTCTGGGAGATGAAACATTTACAGCCTGCCTGTGTCCATTAGAGAGACAGGTGCCAAACCAGGGGTGAGTTTCCTGTTCCCCATCCAGCTGTCCAAGTTACACTTGAATTGGGTTAGGCAGTAACTCTGACTCATATGGATGGGGAACCTGTTCCAAAGAAGGGGGTGGTCACCAGGACACATACCTGTCTCTCCATCAGGTCCTAAGTTTTTAGAACAGGTAGTTTTGGTGCCATTTTTTTTTTGCAGATATGCAGGAGGCCCATCATAGTGGGGTCTGATGATGCCTTGCGTGCTGGGCATAGATCTCTCCTGAAAAGCCCAAAGGAGACAGAATATGAGGACAGGGTTTTGAGGTAGTCTGCATAGGACATATTGTTTAAGCCCTGTATTCTTATGGCGAGGAACCTCTGTGGATGTTCCAATTGTTGGATATGCCTGGTTAGGTACATACCAAATGGGGAATTGTACTCTATGATAGGTCTGATGAGTGCCAAATACAACGCAACAATAATCTCCCTGGACCTTGATGCCATTTTTTTAAATAAGTTGCACAACATAAAATGATTTCCTCACTATTGCAGCCATGTGGAGTTTGTGTGCATGTCCCAAAGTGACCAACTACTGGGTCGACTCTTAGGGGTGTGATTTCCAAAAGGATACTATTACCCATTTCTGGAAATTTAATTTTAATCCATGGCTCTGACACAAGTTGTCTGTGTCAGCCCTTGTTGAAGAAGGTACAGTTATGTAAAATCTTACCATAACAGTTGATTTCCATTAAACTGTTGCAGTATTCATCACCTCTGGGATCCCCTGTCAAAGATGACCCAACATCTGGCCAGTATATCAAAGCCTTTACTACCTAGGAGCATTGCAAGCACAGAACTTGAAGGTCACGTACAAACACTCCCAACCCAGAACTGAAGTCTCACAGAAGAACATGTACATCCAGAAAAAGAAGAACCACCTATTGGTCAGAAAGAAAATACCACCCATAATAAAGGGGAAAAAAACAGGGAGCAGGGGGAGTGAAGACTGCAACAGTGAAAAGGCAGACATCTACTGTTATGGTAAGATTGTGCACAACTGTGCTATGTCCCTTCCATGTCACTGCTGCAGTATTCAATACCTCTGAGTGAGTACCAAAACTATTGGAGAAGGTAAGGAAGATAAAGGCAAGGAGGAACCCTCCACAAATCCATGAAGGACAGCCTTGGCAAAACCTGGCTGTGGAAATAACATCCAATTTGTAATGTTTAGTGAATTTGTGAACTGAATACCAAGTAGCAGCTTCCAAGGATGGAGTTGGTGTCCAAACCCTTAAAAAAGCACCCAAGGAAGCCACTACCATAGTAGAACAAGCCCTAATAGAACCAGGCAACTGTTTGCCATGGAAAAAAACAAAAAAGGTTTGGAAATTCAAGAGGAGATGGTTTGTTTAGAAACTACCAAACCCCATGTCTTGGTATGAAAAGAAACAAAGAAAAAATGTATGAAAGTCCTTTGTTTTGTCTAAATAACTGGACTGTCTACACAAGGCCAAGGAAGACCCTTCTTGCTAGCAGAGAAGGGTAAAAAGGAAGGAAGCTGGATAGACTGATTAAGGCTCATTAACCACCTTGGGCATAAAATGAGGACTCATATGGAAAGCCATCTTGTCTGTATGAAAAAAAAAAAACAAAGAGGGACTGCCATCAAGACCTGGAGTTCAGACACTTCTAGTGGAGATTAAAGCAACCAATAAAACAGTCTTTCAGGTGCAATACTGCACAGCAGCATCAGCATTCTCTAATGGAATTCCAAGTCAGCTTTTGAAGGACAAAATTAAGATTCCCATGGAGGAGGAATGAGCTTTCTTAGGGGTCTGATATGAAGGACACCTTTTTAGAAATTGCCTGACCTCAAATCAGGAGGCCAGAGGAGGATTCACAGACAGGCAGAGATTGCTGGCAACAGAGCTTTGACTGACGTATATGCCAAGCCAGCACATAGCAGTTCACACAAGCAGGATGAAAAAAAAAGACAAGGGGACCCCCACTGAAAAGGGATCCTGGTGATGTTTAAGACACCAAAGGGAAAATTTCTTCCACATAGACATGTATGTTTTTCTGGTACTGGATTTCCTGGCCTCCTGCAGGACCCTAAGCACATCTTCAGAAAATTGGTGTTTGAAAGGAATCAAAACTCAAGAGTCAGTTGAAGTGTGGACAGATGAGGGTGAAGAACAGAACCTTTGCCCTGTGTGAGAAGGTCCATGCGGTCAGGTAACTTGTGATGAATGCTCCTAGCCAGATGGAATAAGAGGGGAACCAGTGCTGTCTGGGCCAAAAAGGGAGTCACCAACATGATTTTGAGCCCTTCTTGATCTTCTGAAGGACCTTAGGAAGAACAGGAAAGGGAGGAAATGCATAAAGGAACATTCCCTTCCAAGAGGTAGACATGAAATTCAAAGGACTTTAGATCTTGAACAGAATTGAGGAAGGGGAGGGCAAAGACATTCCCTTGAGGAATACCTCACTGATGAACCACATCCAGACACATCTCTGTGAAGCATCCATTCTGAAGGCTGTGTCCTGGACCAGCTGACAATTTGCCACAAGACTTAGCTCTGAAGCTATATAGACTGCCTGTAGGGGGGGGGTCACCTGAAATTGATGGCTATTTCAAATGCTTGAATGGTAGTCCATAAAGGTGGTAAGACCCCATGCCCCCTTGTTTGTTGATGTACCACATGACTTTGGTGTTGTCTGCATAAATCAAAGCAAGTGGAAAACTTGAAGAACCAAAATGAGAGCCCTCATTTCACGGAGGTTGATGTGATTTGCCCTCTGCTAAGGGGGCCAAAGGCCCTGAACCTTCAAGATGCCTGAACAGATTTTCCTCACCTCAGCTCTGAGGTGTCCATGAAGACTTCCTGGGTTGGCTGATGAGGTTAGAAAGGAACACCTGGACTGAGACATATCTGCTGAATCCACCACTGAAATTCCAGTTAGAGACAAGGGAGAAGAGGAACTAGATACTCTAGCAGGTGACAGTGCAGAAGCCAAAACTGATTTTAGATACCACTCAAACTTCCTCATACAAAGCCTGGCCCAAGGAAGCATTGGGATGGTACAGGCCACGAACCCCAGAGCCCTGAGAAACTCCCTGTCTGGAAGGGCAGCACAGGGGAAGCAGGAAAAGAAAATTTGTGAAAGGGGAAAAAAAATCTTGGAGGCTGGAAGAGAGACCAGCACTGGAAAAGTCTGGGTCTTGCAGCCTAGAAAAATGTGATCCTGAGATGGAAGCAACTTCTGAAGGTTGACAGTGAACCCCAGGCTGTGTAACAAAAGCTGGGTAAAGTGAAGATCCCGCAATAGCTTGGCTTGGGATGGGGCCTGAAGCAAGAGGGTGTGCAGTTAGGGAAATATATGAATGCCTCGAAGCCAGCCAAAAGCAGCCATTAGAACTAGGCATTTTGTAAACACCCTTGGTGCTGTTAAAAGCCAAAGGGCAAAGCCGAAAAATGAAAATGTCAGAACAAACAGAAACACAAAATTTCCTAAATAGCGGGTGGACAGGAATATGAAGGTAGGTATCCTTTAGATCCAGTGACACTAGAAAAGCAACAGAGGAAACAGTCTGAAGAAAAATCATTCTGAAGGATGACACTGAAGAGTAGAACAATAAAAAAGAAATGTTCATAGTTAAAGTCAGTTTCGCACTAGCAACAATCCAGTCATCAAATAATCATTTAACATCAGACAAAAATAAATACATTTTATCCAAGCAATATGTGATGCACATAAAACTTTACACACACCACATTCTAAATTGCTTTATAATTTAATGAGGAATGAAGTCCCCTGGTTGAATTACAGATGAATGAAGCGATTCAAACCCACCCTGTGATAAGGGGGCCATTGTCATTATGGACAAATCAGATTACTTAGAATGAATGTGTTTTTTGTCTGCTGTTGATACTTACAGAAAGATCACTAAATATGAGATTAATAAGCTTGTGAATAAATTTCATGATATACTGCATGATTATTTGATGACTGGATTGTTGAGTTATGATCTTTTAACAGTTTTTAAATGTCTCCAACCCACTTATTCCTTTAATACATGGTCTTCCTAACATCCATGACAACTTATCTTTAGCCTCTGATGCATCTGATAGTTTCTGGACATGGTTGGCTCAGACAACCACTGTCTATGTTATGTGGAAGAACAATTAAAAAGTGTGTTAACTGCAGCACCGGCTGTTTTGAGAGACACTAAACATTTTTTTGCATACACTCTAATTGTATTAACTTCTTTGAGCAAATTTCTGAATACTATATGGTAACCATGGATGTTTGTACATTACAAAAGATGAATGAACCAGCATGGCGCCATACCTCTCAAGTATACCTCATTAAGAGGAACGTACCTCATTTGGGGGTCTAAAAAACTTCATGATCCTCGAAGCTCCACATTGAAAGGCTGTGTCACACATTCAGTGTTAGGAATTGTTTAACTGATATCGATGGTAAATAGAAAAGAATCATATTAACTCATTACAAGATCTTTTTTTATAAGTAAAACCAGCATATTTTAACCATCCTATGACCTTCCTAGTTGAAGTTGTTAATAAGCTGTTAGTATGTATTCCACATTTTGCCTATTTGTTCCACATTATGAGGGCTGGTGTTCCTCACTTCAAAGATGGAAGGTTGAGAGCTACGCAGCACGCAGGCAAATCTAGTGATACACCAGCTGAGTCCAACATGAAAAAAGAAAAGACTGGAAACCAGGGCAGAGTGATCTGAAATCCTTTAATAATTCCAAACAATTTTCCAGGTGCACAAAGTGAACTAAAATCCTTTAATGATTCCAGGCAATTTCTATGTACGCATGGATAAAAACACATTAGTATGAATAAAAATTCACATTAATATAAGTCACATTAACAATGTGTGTGTGTGTATGAATATAGAACTGCAGATATACATACAAAATAGATGTAATCAGATAATACAGCCCAAAATATGCTGAAGTTAAGTCTACATAGATTCATGTTTAGCTTTGAGTATGGGTTTGAGAGAGGCTATGGCATCCAGCCCATGGATGACATGGGCCCTGAATCATAAAATCCAATTTAGTTCTACTATCTCAGTCCTAAGGATTATATGTTGCCACCTCAACCTGTATTTTTATTCATACGAATGTGCTTTTATCAATGCTTACCTGGAAATTGCTTGGAATCATTAAAGGACTTTAGTTTACTCTGTGTACCTGGAACGTTGTTTGAAATTATTAAAGGATTTCATCTCACTCTGCCCTGAATCCAATGATTTTTTTCATGTTTGTATTTTTTTATGATGGCAATTAATGTTTACAAAAGTTAGGCATAGCTATGGGCACAGCTTGTGCCAATAGGTACGCCAACTTGATACTGGCTCAGTAGGAAGCGGATTATGTGCTGAAAGAACATTCTTATTCTATATATATATATATATATATATATATATATATATATATATATATATATATATATGTATGTATACATATATATATATATGTATGTATATATATGTATGTATACATATATATGTATATATATATATGTATATATATATATATATATATATATGTATATATATATATATATATATATGTATATATATATATGTGTATATATATGTATATATATATATATATATATATAGATATATATATGTATATATATATACATATATATATATGTATATACACACACATAAATATATTAAATATTACAGCCAATTTGTGGATGATGCGTTTATGCTATGGGATGGGCCTTTGATGATGTTAGATGAATTTTTAAACTATCTAGGTAATATTGATTTTTTGAAGTTTTCCATGACTTTATCACAAGCACAAATTGAATTTTTACATGCACATTTGTCTAAGGATTGTGATGGTACAATTAACACCAGTTCATATAGGAAATCTTGCTGGCGAAACAGTCTTTTGCACTGTACCAATATGCATCTGGGACATGTCTAAGACTGTAATCAAGGGACAATGTTTGCGGACTCCTAGGTTGCACATTGATGAGAGCTTAGGTAATGCTTTTGAGACTTTGAAATGTGACCTTATTAATAGAGGTTGTTCATCTAACGAGGTTTCAGGATCTATCGAGCAAGTACATACTATGAGAAAAGGGAAAGCTAGACCTCATTTTTCCAATTCCAGTAATATAGTTAATGAACGTTTTGCTAGAAATAGTTGGGAATCCAATAGTGCAAGGGTTATGTTAATTTACTCCAATGATATTCATTTGGTGTCTAGAATAGTGAGGAGGAAATAAGAAGTTATGTACCTACCATAACGTTCCATGTTAGTTGTCTTCTTCTCGCCTTCTTTCTTGCTGGATGGGTTCGGAGCCGATCCTCGGCTCCGACTCAGCCAATACTAAAGCTCAAGAGCTAATTCCACCGGCTTGAGGCTCCCCTATATCCCACAATGCTAGGCGGTAACTACTCCGATCTCGTTTGATAGCTAGACCAAGCAATTCTAGTCGCCATAGCATGGAGAAGGGTAACCCACCTCTATATAAACCAGAGTGTAAGGTATCCCAGACCTAACAAAAAGGGGAAATAGACGTGGTAGAACATGTGGGAATGAAACTCTTCCAGAGGAAGATCACAAAAATGAATTCCTATCGGTCTGTCCAGGCTTGGGGGAAGGAGGGTGGGACGCAAGAAAGAAGGCGAGAAGAAGACAACTAACATGGAACGTTATTGGTAGGTACATAACTTCTTAATGTTAAGTTGTCTATCTCGCCTTCATTCTTGCTGGTTGGGACCGCGTCCCTAGCACCTTATCCCGGGTGGCCTATCGGAACAGACTCTTGAGAACAGTGGAACCAAAGTTGGCACGGTTTCTGGAGACCATGTCCAATTTGTAATGTGAAATGAAGGTATGAGGAGAAGCCCAAGTGGCTGCTGCACAAATGGAATCTATTGGCAGCCTGTCCTGAAAAGCTACGGATGTAGCTAATGCCCTAGTTGAATGAGCTCTAGGTCTTGAAGGTAGTTTTTGATGCCTGATCTCATAGATGAAGGTAATCATAGAGATGAGCCATCTAGAAAGGGAAACTTTAGTAACTGGAAGGCCCAATTTCCCTTCCGCATATGATAGAAAAAGCTGATCAGATTTCCTGAATTGTTTAGTCCTGTCTAAATAATATCTAAGTTGGCGGTGAACATCCAGAAAATGTAACTTTTGTTCCGACCTGTTGGAATAGTTAGGGAAAAAGACGGGGAGATCAATAGTTTGGTTTAGGTTTGTTTGAGAGGAAACCTTAGGTAAAAAGGATGGATTAGAACGGAGGTATACCCTATCTTTGTGAAACACTAAGTAAGGAGGGCGACTGCACAGAGCATGGAGTTCAGATACCCTTCTCACTGAAGTTATGGCTACTAGAAAAAGTGTCTTCCATGAAAGCAACTTCAGAGAACATGAAGCCGCTGGTTCGAAAGGGGGAAGAATTAAGGATGCCAGAACCAAGTTCAAGTCCCATTGAGGCGGGGGATCTTTGATTGGAGGTTTGAGAAGAAAAATGCCCCTTAAAAAGGCTTTGCAGAGCTTGTGAGCCATGATGCTAGACTCCGAGACACCTACATGATAATTAGATATAGCAGCCAACTGAACTCTAATGGTAGACGAAGAAGAGCCTAAATGAAAGAGTTCTGCTAGAAAGTCTAGAATAGACTGTATAGGTGCAGTGAAGGGATCTATATTTTTTGATGTTGCCCAAAAGGAGAAGCGTTTCCATTTGCTATTATAAATCTTCCGGGCAGAAGATTTATGAGAGGCTATCAAGATATCTTGGACCGAGCGAGATATTAAGGGAAGCCTGGTTAAGGTCGGAATCGGAGAAACCACGCTGTGAGGTTGAGAGAATGAAGAGATTGGTGCAGCTGGCCCGATTGGTGGGTCAATAGATCTGGCACTGGGTCCAGATGCCAAGGCTGCCCCAAAAGGTAACGATGAAGGAACGGAAACCATATCTGTCGAGGCCAGTAAGGGGCAATGAGGATCATTGTCACTCTCAAGGCGATGGCTTTCTGAATTAGTTGAGTTATCAGTGGAAAAGGGGGAAAGGCATACAGAAGTCCCCGGGGCCAATCGTGGACTAGAGCGTCTCTGGTGGGATGGCCTGGTAATGGGAAGAGAGTGAAGAAGTCGTGACACTTGCTGTTTTGGGGAGTAGCAAAAAGATCGCAGCAAGGCTGGCCCCATCGTTGGAACACTTCTTCCAGTACTGATTTCTTCAGAGACCACTCGTGGGGCATGAGAATTGCCCTGCTCAACTTGTCTGCAATCACATTGGACTTCCCGGGAATGTGCGTTGCTACCAGAAAACGCTGAGAAGAGATCGTCCATTGCCAAAGTCTGAGTGCCTCTCGACATAAGGGGTATGATCTGGTTCCGCCTTGTTTGTTGATGTACCACACTACGGACATGTTGCCCGTCTGAATTGCAATAGTCCCTGTGGGAAGAGAGTCGTGAAGGGCTTGCAACGCTAAAAGCACTGCTCTCATCTCTAAGACATTTATGTGCAAGTGGCACTCGAATGGTTGCCACGTGCCCTGGACTGTCCTGCCCTGATAATGCCCCCCCCCACCCGATCAGGGAGGCGTCTGTTGTCAACATGGTGACTGGGGGGGGGGGGTGAGTGAAGGGTCTTCCTCGGAGAACCTGAGATGATGTGATCCACCAAGACAGTTGATTCTTGCATGATTAAGTTATCAATATGGTATGGGACATCGGGAGCTGCTGGAAGGACCACTGAGTAAACAGCATCCATTGGAGGATCCTCATGTGGAAGCGAGTTAAGGGGAGAAGGGGGATAGCTGCTGCCATGAGTCCTAATACCTTCAAAACTAGTCTGGCTTTGACTTTGTTGCATTGTAAGAGAAGGTAAACTTGTTTGCGGATGTCTGACACTCTCTGCTCTGTAAGTCTGTCTGAAAGATTGAGTGTGTCTAATGTGGCACCTATAAAGGTAATAGATTGACAAGGCGACAAGGCAGATTTTTCGAAATTTATTGAAATGCCTAGAGCTTGGCAAGTTTGGATAGTGAAGTCTTTGGATAGAAGTAGTTGATGTCTGGTGGTGGCAGTAAGGAGCCAGTCGTCTAAATATGGAAACACCTGGAATCCTTGACGTCTCAAGTGAGCCGCGACCACTGCCATGCATTTGGTAAACACTCGGGGGGGCTGTAGTGAGACCAAAGGGCAGGGCACTGAACTGGTAGTGACTGGCTCCCAGCCTGAAGCGAAGAAATCTCCTGGAGCGTCTGTTCATCTTGATATGGTAGTACGCGTCCTGAAGATCTATCGAGCACATCCAATTGTCCTGACCCAAGAAGGGTAGAATGGACTGTAGCGTGACCATCCGGAATTTTGTTTTTCTGACATACTTGTTTAAGTTGCTGAGATCCAGTATGGGTCTCCAGTCCTCTGTTTTTTTTGGTACCAAAAAGAATTTGGAGTAAATTCCGGATCCTTGTTGGTCTGCTGGGACTGACTGGATAGCTCTTTTTGATAGCAGCTTTGAAATTTCTAGTGCTGCTTGTTCCCTTAGACTGGGTGGAATGTCTGGAAGGGATCCTTTGGGTTGGGATGGAATGGGAATAAAGGGAACTGTGTAACCCTCGGATATGATCGACTGTACCCATTTGTCTTGTGTAAGGGAAAGCCAGGCTTTTGGGTACAGGGATAATCTTCCCCCAACTGCCACCGAAGGTAGACAGCCGAGCAGCTCCTCAGGGATGCTGAAAGGGTTTATCAGAGAAAGTTTCTCTGCTACCCTGGTTTTGCGGACCTCCTCTGCCTCTAGGGCGGCGTCTATTGTTATTCCCCCCTCTGCCTCTAGAGGGGAATCAACCTTGTGCGTCAGATGACACTCCCTGGGTTTGTTTGCGGAACCACATTTTTCCTCCCCTCTGACCTTTGGGATAAGGCCTAGAAGGGGTAGAAAAACGGACTCCCACGGCAGAGAGAGTCTTACCTTCCACCTCACACCTAGTCAATGTATCCTTCACCTGAGGGCCAAACAAGGATGATCCATCAAAGGGGGAATTGGTAAAGGATGCCTTGAAAGGGTCCGCAAAGTTACACAGCCGCATCCAGGTGTGACGTCATACGGCAACGCCTGTGCCTGCGGCTCTACTCGCCCCATCCGCAACATATGAGATAAGCAGCATGGAGGAGTTAACGATGGAGTTCAGGGTTGCCAACTGTGAGTTCATTCTGTCTTGGAACCCCTCAGTTGTTGGATCCTTTACCTCTTCACTCATATCCTTGAGTAAATCTCTCTGGAGACGAGTGAAGTGACATAAGTAATTCAGTGACCGTATTGAAAAGGTCGCTGATGAGAACATCCGCTTACCGTACCTGTCCATGGTCCTAGATTCCTTATTAGGAGGATGGACAGGTACCGAAGGATCGGCTAACTCCTTCTTAGTGGCCGCAGCCACCACCATGGCATCAACGGAGACACCTTTAGATAAAAAATCTTTATCTCTAGGGGCAGTAATAAACTTAGACTGCCTCCTCGGGGTGGGTTCCACTGAATCAGGAGCCGTCCAGGCCTTCCTTGCCACCACTTCCATAAGGGGGTCAAAGGGAGGGGACACCCAGGAGGTAGAAGGGCGAGAGCCGAACGCCTCAAGGTACACTGACTCATCCTCTGAAGTGTTAAGGGCTGGCCAGTTCCCCCTCTGTTTCAGGATTTCAAGGATGTCAGCAAAGGAGACATCCTCAGAGGGGGATCGAGGGGAACCTTCAGATCCCTCTAAGTCAGTGTCAGATGTGATAGACTCAGGGGAGTCGATGTGCTTCCTCTTGCACTGCCTCTTCCTAGGGGGTTCTCCTACCGGGTCAGGAGAAGCCTCGGAAGAGGAGGAAATTCCCAATGGGGAAACTTGAGGAGTTGGCTCTCTGCGGTCTGAAGCAAGGGGGTGGGTAGAAATCACTGCAGGCACTGATGATGGAGGGGCTGACAGAGCTGACTGTGGGGCAGACACTGGTTCTAGCACGCTCCGCATGACCTCAAAGGCACCCCTATCGGGCAAGGCCGGAGGTACCCGCTCCGAAGAGACCAGGACCCCCCTGGCACTGACAGGGATGGCTCCGAGGCCGATGTCGGAGCCGAACTCACCAGCGCCGAAGCACCGAGAGGGAGAGCGGGGTCGGACAAGGGTCCGATGCCACTCGCCCCCTCGGAGCCGACGGGGGAAGCTCGGCGCCGAGATCCCTCCAAAGAGGAGATCGGAGCAGACGACGGAGCCGAAAGGGAAGGTATCGGATCTGACGCGCTGACAGTCATGGCTCCGATGAGCCCCGGCTCCGAGCTCAAAGGAGTCGGAGGAGGAACACATTGAGGGACAGAAATAGCCACCTACTGATGAGTCGGGCTATGAAGCATTTGGGCCAGCGCCTCGGACTTAAGTCTACTCACTACCCTTTGCAAATTATGGTCAGATAGCCTGGAAGACCGAGAGGAATGCGATCTATGGCTCCACTCCGAAAGAAGAGGGGATCCTGGTGCCGAGTGAACGGAGCCGATGGAGGGAGACCTAGATCTCTTTCTCGCAGGTTGCTCCGATAAGAGTATAGGAGCCAACTGAGTCTTATCAGCCTCGGCTCCGGCCGGAACAGAGGTAACAGTATGAGGCTTGGAAACATCGGCTCCAGCCGAAGCCAATGTCGAAGCAGTTTTGATGCTTCCAGAGGACGGCTCTGAAGCCGGCGCTGACTGTCTGGAAGTCTTAGAAGGCCTCCCGACACAGACTGGGTCGGGGGGCCTTCAGGCTTTAATAAGCCACGCAAAATCAATTTATTTTTGCGTTCCTGCAGGACTCTAGGGCTGAAACCATGACACACAGCACATGAGTCCTGCAGGTGCAAAGGTCCCAGGCAATACACACAAGAAGTGTGACCGTCTGTCAGAGACATTTTCTGACAGCACGAGTCACACTTCTTGAAGCCTGAGACCTTGGAGTCCTTAGACATAGTAAAGGCCTAAGTAATAAAAACACACACACACAAGCCTTTAAGAAAAATTTAAATTCCAGTCACACTGAAGGACTAGGAAAAGGAGGGAAAGGGGCCTAAGGCCTAAAGTTAAAGGGTAATAAGGGGGGGGGGGATTATGGGCAAGGGAGGTGAATCTATTCAAGAAAAATGACAATTAAAACTAAAAATTATACTAAGAAGTAATAGGGGTCTAAAGATTGTGAAAATAGAATAATTTTTCACTAACCTGCCAGAGCCGGTAGAAAAGCACCTCGTCAGCTAAGCGGCAAACGAGATCTGAGTAGTTACCGCCTAGTATTGCGGGATATAGGGGAGCCTCGAGCCGGTGGAATTAGCTCTCGAGCTTTAGTATTGGCCGAGTCGGAGCCGAGGATCGGCTCCGAACCCATCCAGCAAGAATGAAGGCGAGATAGACGACTTAACATTGGCCAATAATAAGATTAGGAAAGCTGTAGGTGACCAACCTGCTTTTCTGTTTTAAGAATGGTCTCTCCCTGAAAAGACACTGTGCCCATGCTACGGCTCTACAAAGCATACTATTATGGGATCGGATAAACTGGGGACTTATCCTTGACGCAATTGCAAAACTTGTAAATATCTGAAAAAAATTTTTTTGCACATCCTATTTCTGACAGGAAATACCAACCTAAATTGTATGGTGATCGACAGATTTAGACTGTTTGCAATGTTTGCACATATTTTTATGTTGGTAAAACCAACAGTTCCCTTAAAGAGAGAATTTTAGAATATTTAAGTGATATACGTGGACAATCACCATCCAATGCACTTGCCAAGCATATCTTCAAGAATAAATCTCATAGCTTTTGTTTTCTTGTTCTGCAGCTAGTCCACAATTATTTAAGAGGGGGCAATATATCTAACAGTACTGAAGTTCAGGAGATTAAATGGATTACTACTTTAAAAGCTGATACGGCATATGGCCTAAATGGCCATATACCTTTAAATCCAGTCTTGAGAAATCGAAGGTTGTTTCATTAATCTGATTTAATCGCTTAATTATTTAACTAATGTATTTTGCTTTCAATTTTTATACTCTCTATGTACATATATCATGATGACGATGTTTTTGTTTTATGGTTTGAAGAAGCACAGTTTTGCGTGAAAGTGCTTACCTACGTATTACAATATTGTGCTTTTAGCCTTGGTGGTTCATCTCTCATTTATTTTTGGATTGTTTACTTTGAGGAAAGTGTTTAGAAACTAAAGATCCAGGAGAGGTTTCAGAGACCTGCCTTTCCTGGGGACCAGAAACATTCTGGAGTAAACCCTTGAACCCATTTCATTGTTTGGAACTGACTGAATAAGTACCCTGGTCCAACAGACCCTGCAACACCCCTGTAAAATGAGGAAGCTGTTGGAGGTTGAGGATACTGGAGAACGTAGGAAGCGTTTTCCAGGACAAAGTAACCCTACCTGATAAGGAACAGAACCCAGGAGTCTGTGGTGATTTTTTGCCGACAGAGAAAGTCTGAGGAACAAGAGAACTTGACCAAGAGGAAGAGGGGACAAAGTCAGAATGCTGCAGACTTAACAGGAAAGGATGACTTTTGGGGCCTAGGTGTTTTGAGTAGGATTATCAGAAAAAATGTGCCTAGAAGCCTTCTTACCCTTGGAAGACTTTCTAGGCAGTCTACACAAAAAGGCAGTTTCAGTAGGATAGTTTCTCAGAAACCTGGGAATGGGAGAGAGAAAGATGCGTTTCAAATCTTTCATGACCTTATCCCGATACTGCACAGTCAAACAGCTCTGCCACAACAGTGCCAAACACATTTTGGTTATCCAGAAGGTTTGCCTCAATATTATCTGGTAGGGCTTGAAGGTGAAGCCAGGAATAATGCCTCATTACAGAGCCAGAAGCAGCCATCTGACAAGAGGCATCAGCTGCATCTTATCTGTAATTTATAGAGATAGGCAACTTGAGAAATGGAACCAAACAACGGCAAAGCTGAAGCCTTACCCTCAGAGTCAGGCATAGCAGATATACAATTATACCAATCTGGGAAAGAAGAAATAAAATATATCCTGTCATACAGGCCTTGTGATTTATAGGTTTACATTTAAAACCGCGTATTGCAGAAGGGCAAACAGAACATTTCTAAAAGGCAGTCTGCAAAGTTTGCAAACGCCGAACGGAAAAAGGTTTGAATGTGCAATGAGCGAATGCGCAATGAGATTCGCTTATTGCACATTCGACATTCTGGAGTGGATTGCACTATAGTGGGGATCGGCAAATGGTTCCTTTCCCCACTGTAGTGCGATCTCGGAGTGAGAATAATAAAATAGGGGGGTGCAGGGGGGGGTTGCCCCCCTGCTTTACACTTTGTTTTTTTTTTCTTCGACATTAATGTTCAAAAAAACAGCGAATCTGCTTTTCGATTTGCTGTTTTTCGAACATTAAGGACTGTCGACATTTACAGTTTTGTGGTTTTGAGTCGCTCATATGAGCCCTCGAACCACTGTGATTCGCGGTTTTAAAGGTAAACCGATTTATAGCCCTAAATGCTAAAGTAGCATAAGTCAATACTTTCTTCACAATCCTCTCCATAGCTCTACTATCCTTATCAGATGGAAGGAGTTTAGAAAAGGCCAACACTCTAGATAGCTTATCTGTAAATACAGAAATCATAACTGGATCAGAAGGGCATTTATATCAGAATTATCAGGCACATGGCACCATATAGAACCTGTCAGGCTTCATACATGCTGGAAGCTGAGAGTCTGGGGCCAAAGAAGCAACAGAGAAACTATCCAATAAAGCAGCCAACATAGAAAGGACAGCAGAAGGTTTAAGAGTCCATTTGTAATAACTCATAATACCTTTCTGTTACCCAAGAGCAATCCTATTTAAAATGCTTCATCATACGCAGGACTGTCTCTTCAAAGGATAGTTCCTCCAAAGGAGAATCAGGCCAAACATATTCCTCATCTGATTGATAGCCTAAAGGAGAAAGCAATTGACATGAGAAAGCAATGGAGTCAGCATCAGAGTCAGAATTCTCATCCAAGGGACTCGAGGGTCTGTTGCCCTTTTGGGGATAGAGAATCTATAAGAGATGCAGGAAGCAACCCCAAGGAGGTTTTAAAGCCATCAAGGCACTGAACAAGCCTTGTGGGAAGTCTTGCCATTCCCTCTGTGTATCCCTGGCAGCTGGTACCACATGCTTAGTCTTCTGCCTTTTCTTTAAAGGGACATCCACCTTGACAAAGCGTTGATGGCTCAGACCCCTGCTTGGCTTTGATCAAGTTATCCATAACAAGGATCTGAGGAGTCCCTTTAGGCCCCTCAGACAGCATCAGTCGTGGTTCCCTGCAAAGTCTACTGCGGACATTTGCGAGTTCTCAGAGAATGTACTAGAAGCCAGTTCTGTGCAAGCTTCCAAAGAGGTAGCAGCTGAGGAAAAAAAAGTGTTATATACTTACCATAACTTGGCATCTGTGCTATCCTATGTCATTATTCCTCACAGCAGGGTCTTGGATCAGACATTGGATCCGAGCCGGCAATTTTAGCTTAGAGAGATCCAAGGCTCAAGCTCCTCCCTCTCCCATAATCCCCTGCTGCCCTCTAACCCTCATATTGGGTTTGCTAACAAACAGTATCGCTATGACCCAAAAGGAAGAAAGGGAGAGAGTCCCAGACCCACAATACTCCCAACTTCCTCAGGAGATCCTACAGGGAAGGGGGACGGTGGGAGGGAAATGTGAGGAATAATGACATAAGAACACAGTTGCCAAGTTATGCTAAGTACATAACTCTTTATCTGATGTTATCCATGTCATTATTCCTCATAGTTTGGTCACAGTCCCCAGCTACAATCTACCCTGGGAGGCCTCATGGAAGAACATATCGCAGTACTGTGGAACCAAAAGAAGCCCTGTTCCTGGAACCAAATCGAGATTGTAATGTGATATAAAAATGTCAGGATTAGACCAAGTGGTGGCAGCGCAAATTTCATCAATGGTGAGTCTGGCCATGAAGGCTGAAGAAGTAGTCACAGACCTAGTAGAGAGAGCTCTAACCTTTCCAGGAACTGCAAGATGCTTGTTGGTGTAGACTAGAAATACAGCTGGAGATTCATTTAGAGATGGGTAGGCCCATGCCTGTTTGGAGAAAAGGCCATAAAAAGTTGGTCTGATTTGCGAAACTCAGTCCTATGCAGATAAAATCACAATTGCCTGTGTACATCCAAAGTATGCAGTATGTACTCTCCTTTATTGGAATAACTGGGAAAGAAAACTGGCAAATGAATACATTGGTTCAGACTGGATTCAGTGGAAACCTTGGGCAAAAAGGATGGATTCGTTTTAAGAGACACACGGTCCTTGTGAAAGACCATATATCAGGGAACAACAGAAAGGGCTTGCAGCTCAGACACCCTCTTAGCTGAAGTTATGGTTACTAGGAAGGCCGTTTTCCAAGAAAAAAATTAAATCACAAAAAATAGCAGGCTCAAATGGGCTCCAACTCAGAGACTGTAGCACTAAGGAAAGATCCCAAGGAAGCGACGGATCCTTAACAGGTGGTCTTAGAAGAAAGACACCTTTCATGAAGGCTTTACAGAGTCTGGTAGAGAAAAAGAAGGTATGTACCTACCATAACGTTCCATGTTAGTTGTCTTCTTCTCGCCTTCTTTCTTGCTGGTTGGGTTCGGAGCCGATCCTCAGCTCCGACTCGGCCATCTTCTAAAGCTCGAGAGCTGTTTACTGGCTCGAGGCCACCCCATATCCCATGATGCCTGGCGTTAGATACCCAGATCTCGTTTGCCGCTTCTGCTGCGAGGTTGTCTTACTGGCTCAGGTCATATATTTTCATTGCTTTATCTGTATTTTGCTAAAACTGTTAGGGCTTGTTAGTGTAGATTGTTAGTTGTAGTTACAACCTTTCTAAATACATCTTTGTTGTACCTATAATTTCTTACCTGAATCCCTCCCCTTCCCTTCAGAAAACTCGTTTTAGTTAGAGAGTTTTCCCCTCCCCCTTCACGTAGGTAGCTGTTTAAATTAGAGGCTAACCCTTTCCATTTTCTCTTTAAAAAAAAAAAAAAAAAATTAGTATTTACCTAGTTTAGTTTTATTTGCTTGTGGGTAGCATAAAATATTGTTAGTTTGGCTGTTTTTTGGGTGTGGTAAATTTAGTGTGTGTGTTAGTTATCTCCTTTTGTTTGTGTATTGTTTTTGGTGTTCCAAATTCTTTTCAGGGATGTCCAAGGATACCAAGGTGTCCGGATTCAAGAAGTGTGACTCATGCTGTCAGAAGATTTCTCTGACAGATGGTCACACTTCTTATGTCTATTGTCTGGGCGCCATGCACCTGCAGGACTCTTGTTCGGTTTACCATGCCTTCAGCCCAAGAGTCCTGCAGGAGTGTAAAAATAAGTTAATCCTATGGGGTTTTCTTAAGCAGGATTCACCGGCTAAGGCTCAGCCCATGAAATCCTCTAAGCCACCTAAATCTTTGGCTCCCAGTTCGGAGCCATCGTCGGGGGAAGCTGTTCCTTCTGCCTCGGTTCCGGCCGGAACCGATGTGCCTGCCTCCCAGTCGGTCCCGACTCGCACTTCGGAGCCATCGGGAGTCGAAAGAGATCTAGATCTCCCTCCCTGGAGTCGATACGCTTGGCTCCGAGGTCTCCTCTGCTCCAATTGGAGCACAGGGCTCTGAACTGGTAATGACTGGCCCCTAACCAGAAGTGAAGATGTCTCCTCCAGCGCCTATCTTAATGTGATAAGTAGGTGTCCTGGAGATCCACTGAGCACATCCAGTTGCCCTTGTGCAAGAGATGCAGAATGGATTGAATAGTGACCATCCAGAACTCTGACTTCTTGACCAATAGATTCAACTTGCCGAGGTCCAGAATAGGACGCAGGTCCCTGGTCTTTTTTGACACTAAAAAGAAGTGAGAGCAAATTCTGAATCTTTGACTTGTTAGGACCTCTTGGATGGCTCTTTTTTGAAGTTGTACAACTTCCTTGAAGGCCAACTCCCTCGGGTGGGGTGGTATGTCAGAGATACCTTCGTATAGGAGGGGGTTGAAAAAAAGGGAATGAAGTAACCCCTGGAAACAATGTTTAACATCCACTGATTGGAGGTGATGTTTGTCCAGGCTAGTGGGTAAAGGGAGACCGTCTCTGGACTGCCACCAGGGCAGGACAGTCTGGCAATGCTTCAGAAGCGCTGAAAGGGCTGCTCAGAAAAGGGTTCCCTGGAGACCTGATTTTGTGGACGGCTCCAGCCCCTACGGCAGAATCTGCCGTTGAATCCTCTCCCCTTACCTCTGGAAGAATCATCAGAAGCAGTCTTTAAGGAAGACTGTGACCTACAGAACCACATCTTAGCTCCTCGTTGGGTCTTAGAAAATGACCTCAGAGGAGCAGAAAACTTGATCCCAACCAAAGACAAGGTCTTTCCATCCTGCTCACTACGGGTTAGAATTTCTTTCACAGAAGGTCCAAAGAGGGTGGAGCCATCAAAGGGGGCATTGGTAAAAGTTGCTTTAAAGGACTCCACAAACCCGCATAGTCGTAACCAAGCATGTCACCTTATAGTTATGCTGGCACTAGCCGCTTGACAGGTAGCTTCCACTGCACTGGAAATTAGCCTCATCAAGGAATCAGCGAGGGATGTTAAGAGTAGAGAACTTGGGAGACTCCTTCTTGAGGTCCTCCTCCGGCAACAACTCTGTAAGAGAAGTGGTGAGTTCTTTGACCAAGTCCATTTGAAGGTGGGTGAAGTTTCCCCAAGGTAATTAATTGCCCTCAGTCCAAAGGTAGCCGAGGCAAACACACGCTTCCCATGTAAGTCAAACGCCCGACACTCCTTGTTCGGGGGATGGAACATGCAGCTCCGCTAGCTCCATTTTAGTGGCAGTGGCAACCACAATAGCATCGACTGGGACTCCTTTGCTCCTAGAGAGTCAGTCCATGGGAGGGCTAAGGATCTTGTCAGCTCACTTAGGTGTTCCACAGGGTCGGGTTCCTTCCAGGCCCTGTAAGGGATAAGATCCACCAACTCATCAGTGGAGGGTGGCGGTTTACATCTAGGAAGTAGATGGGCCTGTCCCAAACAGCTTCAGAGACACGGACTCCTCCAGAGACGGGGTTGGAGAGACCATCCTTCTTTTTGCCTCAGGCTCTCAAGGATGTCCCCAAGCAAGAAGTCAGGCAGAAAAATGGGGGACCCGTCTCCTTCATCAAGGTCTGTGTCCTCTGTGAGGGAACTCCATGGGGGTCCAAGTGATGACTCTTGCACTTTCTCCACACCCAGCTTGCAGTCATCTGCAGACTTAGTCAGTCATAGCCCACTGGTTTTGGCCTGCATCTCAGAGAAGTATATCCCGAATAACAAAGGCCCGAAGACCGATCCCTGGGGTACACCACTCGTTACGGGTCTACTGCTTGAGGTGGCTTCCCTTATTTTGATTAGGTGGGTTCTGTCAGTGAGCCAGTTTGCTACCCATCTGATAACATATGAATTGATACCTAGGTCAGAGTGTTTGCCTACTATGCCCGAGTAGGGAATAGTGTTGAAGGCCTTGGCCAGGTCAAGGTAGGTGGTGTGCACCGTCTTCCCCTCATCCATGGCTTTGGTGACTGTCTCAAAGAAGTCGACCATATTTAACAGACATGACTTCCCCTTGACAAAGCCAAACTGTGTGGGGTCGAGTGTTTGGAGGTTGCCAATGTCCCTGTTAATGAGGTCCATGATAATCCGTTCGAAGGCCTGGCAAATCAGGCTAGTTATGCTGATGGGTGTATAATTTCCCGGATCAGTGGATGCTCTGTGGAATAGACTCCCTCTCCACCTGAGGCAGAGTACCTCATTATTCCTTTTCAAGCCCAACCTGGAAAACTGGATGGGAAACCGAAAATACATCCCTGGGATTCCACCCGTGTCCCTGCTGGACAGGAGCTTTGGCTGTTTTCTTATTTAAACATGGGGTAAACTCTTGGCTAGGCTTATAAGGGCCTCAGGGCCAATAGCCAAGTAACTTCCTATGATCCAAGAGGCCCTGAATCTGGCAGAACAGTCCATGAGTCAGGGATCCGAGATAGCCTGGGCTGGGGTCGGATCTGATTCAACAGTCTAGGTTTCTTAGAAGCCCTCCTCTTGGGATCAGAAGGGAAAGGCTTGGCAGGGGAGACATATGGGCCCCCTGAACCATTTCTTTAAGTAAAAGCTTATTTTGGTGTTCCACCAAAGCCATAGGGTTGAATGTGGCACAAACATTGCATTCAACCTCCAGGTGGGGACCCCCTAAGCAATACAACCATTCCTCGTGAAAGTTGGAATTAGGCATCTTCTGACCAAACGAGGAGCATCTTAAATGCCAAAGGTTTCTCAGACATGCTAAAAAAAGGAAGAAAACTAGTGACCAAGCTGACTAAACCGACAAAGGGAAAAAAGGACGCTAAAATCCTGACAACTATCACTACCAAACGGTGAAAATAAACCCAGTCAGACTAAACTTAAGCTAATTCCAGCAGAAAAAAAGTTAGAAAAATCACTTCTCAGTGATGGCCAATGGACCACGTCCGTAGTGGGGCATGGCAAAAGAGATCTGAGGGTTAGAGGGCAGCAGGGGATTAAAGGAGAGGATCTGTCTAAGCTAAAGTTGCTGGATCAGATTCAGTGTTGGAGCCAATACCCTACTGTGAGGAATAACGACATGGATAGCATTAGATCCAGTAGCGATATTGGATGGTCTTCCAGGGTCTCATCTACCACAAGAGAGACGTCTGGTGGAGGATGGACAGCACCTGACTCGGACCTAATTTTCTTGGCCATTTTTTAAGTGATTGCTGCACCTTGGGGCAAAGTGGATTCTGCCATCATACCTTGGGCCAACAACTGCAGAAGTTGGTTCTCAAGAAAAATGGAAAGGGAAAAAAGACAGCTATACAAAGTCTTTGGTACAAAACCCTGACAGACGGAACACTGAGTGCGGTCATGAGACACACCTAAACATATAGAGAATCTGCCTCCCACACTGACATTTCCCTTTCCTGGCTGACATACAACCCATTATAAAAAAATAAATTAATAAATAAAATTGAGAGAGAAAGAAAAAGGAAAGTACAGTTGTGTACACCTACCATAAATGTAGATGTTCGAGTGTCTTCACTGTTGCAGTCATGACTGTAGGGTTCTCCCCTGCCGGCAGGCAGCCCTCGGTCGGCCAGAATTCCAAAGTCTGGGTCCGGCATCGGCTGTTCAACCATGCTCCCTGACGTCAGAGCGCCAGGAATACAAAGCTGACAGCTGACGCAATCTTCTCCAGTCTTTCTTGCCCCAGATGTCAGGAGTCCCAAAATGAAAAAGGTCCCATACCCTTTGCAAATACACCTCAGAAGAATGGTGAAAAAAGGAACTACACAAAAGTAAAAATAAGAGGGGACAGGAGGGAGGGAAACCCAGACTGCAACAGTGAAGACACTCGAACATCTACATTTATGGTAGGTGTACACAACTGTACTATTGTTCATCGTGTTTCACTGTTGCAGTCATGGCTGTAGGGTAGAATCCCAAAGCTGAAAGAAAGGGAGGTGGTCATAAAGAAGAAGGGGCGGCTAAAAGGCCCTGCAAGACTGCAGAGGCAAAGCCTGCCCTAGACTTAGAGTAGAGAGGTAGATTGTAGTGCTTAGAAAAAGTATGCACTGAACTCCAAGTTGCAGCTTCCAAAATGTCTTTGGTAGGAACTCCCCTGAGGAAGGCCGCAGAAGTGGCAGCAGCTCTGGTGGAATGAGTCCGTATACTCCCTGGGATTTGCTTTCCATGGTGTGAATAACAAAATCTGATTCCATGAGCAATCCATTTAGAAATGGTCTGTTTTGAAATGGCTTTACCTTGGGAGCTTGAAGCATAAGAAACAAATAATTGTTCTGATTTTCTGATGTCCTTGGTTCTGTCCAGGTAAAAACGTAGTTGTCTGTACATCCAAGGAATGTAAGATCCTTTCCCCTTTATTTTGAGGAGTGGGGAAAAAGGTTGGCAAGTGGACAGTTTGATTTAAAGCCACTTTGGAAACCACCTTCGGCATGAAGGTAGGATTAGTCCTCAAAGATACCCTGTCTTGATGAAAAATAATATAAGGTTCCACAGCCATAAGAGCTTGTAAATCTGAAACTCTCCTGGCAGAGGTTAGGGCTAACAAGATAGCTGTCTTCCAAGATAAAAACTTGATGTCAGAAGAGGCAGCAGGCTCAAAAGGAGGCAAGGTTAGTTTTTCCAAAACATACTTGAGATCCCAAGCAGGAATGGGAGGAGATCTAGGAGGTCTTAAGTTCTTAGCTCCTCTGAGAAACTGTCGCATGAGCTGGTGGGAAAAGATGGGAGGGTCTGTATTATAATGAGCAGAAATAGCAGAGGCATGTATCTTAATGGAAGAGAAAGAGAGACCCTTATGTAAGAGATCTGTCAAGTAAAGTAAAATTAAGGTAATGTTAGGAAGAAGAGGATCAGAATCCTGAGCCTGCATCCAGGAACAAAATCTTTTCCATTTTCCTGCATAAGATTTTCTAGTGCTAGGACGTCTGGCTTCCAAAATGACATCCATAACCTGCTTGGGTGGAAAAGAAGAAATCAAAGGCCCTGGATTAACCAGGCCGCCAGGCTGAGAGTTCTGACATGAGAGTGTAGAACCTGCCCCTGATGTTGGGAGAGAAGGTTCGGAGACTGAGGTAAAACCCAAGGGGGCTCCAGACATAGGTTTTTTAGAGTTGGATACCAAAACTGCCGAGGCCAATTTGGAGCCAGCAAGATTATCATCTTGGGCTTGTCCTGTTTTATCTTCAATAAGACCCGTGGAAGAAGAGGAAGAGGCGGAAAGGCATATCCCGAGAGGTTCCTCCAACTGAATGACAGGGCATCCACTTTCCAAGCTTCTTTGTGGAAAGTCCTGGTGCAAAAATTCTGTAGTTGATGATTGAGATGGGATGCAAAGAGGTCTATGTGAGGACATCCCCAGACTGCTGTTATCATCCTGAATATTTTGGAGTCCAGCATCCACTCGTGTGGATCCGAAAGGTTTCTGCTCAGACTGTCTGCCAGGAAGTTTTGTTTCCCTGGTAGAAACTGAGCTTGAAGATCCAGATTGCAAGCTAGAGCTGTGTTCCATAGATCCATGGCTAGTCTGCAAAGGAGGTAAGAATGAGATCCCCCTTGCTTGTTTATGTACCACATAACTGTGGTGTTGTCTGTCCGTATTAGTAGTTGTCCTGGTTGTAAAAGATTCCTGTAGGCCAATAGAGCTTTCTGAACGGCTGACATTTCCTTTAAATTGATATGCAGGTGCTTCTGATCCTTTGTCCAAAGGCCCTGCAGACAGTTGCCCTGAAAATGGGCTCCCCAAGCATAATCAGAGGTGTCTGTGGTTAGAATCTGAGTGGCAGGAGGCAGACGGAAGGGTTTCCCCTTTGTTTAGAGCACATGCCCTGGACCACCAAAGAAATTCCTTTTGAAGGCAAGGAAGGACGGAGATCAGTATGTCTAAACTGTGGCAATGCTGAGACCATACACTTTTTAGGTACCACTGTATTTTCCTCATGTGTAGTCTTGCATATGGTACGAGAAGGATGCAGGAGGCCATGTAACCCAAAGCCTGCAGGAATTTCCTTGCAGATAGTTGAGTTAAAGTTGCCAAGGTTTTGAAAGTTGAAGCCAGATGTAATTGTTTTCCGGATGTCAGAAATGCCGTCTGTGTTGTGGTGTTTAGAAGAGCACCCAGAAAAGTTATCTGTTGTGATGGTGTCAAATTTGACTTTTTTATGTTTACAGAGAATCCCAGGAACTTGAGGAGGTTCTGTACAAATTCTAGATGCTGGAGTAAGACATCCTTGCTGTGCCTGAATTAGACAATCGTCCAGATAAGGGTAAATTTGAATTCCCTTGAGTCTGCAGTAAGCTACTACTGGAGCCAGGCATTTGGTGAAAATTCTGGGCGCAGTAGACAATCCAAAGGGCAGCGCAGAGAATTGAAAGTGCCTCGATCCGGCCTTGAACCGGAGGTATTTTCTGCGATCCTGCCTGATGGGAATGTGTAAATATGCCTCCTTTAAATCCAAAGTTACCATCCATGCATTCTTGGACAGCACTGGACGTAGCTGCTGTAGAGTAAGCATCTTGAATTTTGGAATCTCTAGAAAGGTGTTCAAGACCGATAGATCCAGAATGGGTCTCCATGAGTTTTGCTTCTTGGGGACTAGAAAGAGCCTTGAGTAAAAACCTTTTCCCATCTCTGAAAGTGGAACCAGTTCTATGGCATTCATAGCCAAAAGAGCTTCCACCTGGTTTAAGGCCTCCGTCCATTGATGTTTTGGAAGGTCTGGCCATCCGCTTGGCCTTGACAAGGTATGAAAATGGAATTTGTAACCTCTTAAAACCACATCCAAAACCCACTTGTCTTGGGAGTCCAATTTTGATAAAAAAGAGAGAGTTTTCCTCCGAGAGGGGCTTCCAGGCAAGAAGTTCCTGTAGCCCAACAGAGGGAGTCATTGAGTTTGTTTCCTTTGAGTTTGTGACCTGTCCTCTCCTCCCCTAGGGGTGGAAGCAGCCAACTGTCTTGGTCTATAAGAAGCTTGTGTTTGAGGCCTTCCTCTGGAGCATCTATATCTACCCCTCTGAGGCCTGTCTGAAGTGGGAAAGGACCAATTTTTTGAAGGCCAATTCCTGCTAAATCTAGGTGGCTGTACTTGTAAGAAATCTTTAACTGTTTGCATGGATTTCGCCTTATCCTCCATCTTTTTAATCACCTCTTCAGCTTTTGATCCAAACAAAACATTATGCTGAACAGGAGCATCCAATAATTTAGCCTTTACTTGTTCAGGCAAATTTTGTTCCTTTAGCCATGCATGCCTTCTAATGACTGTGCTGGAGGCAGCAGCCATACAAGAAGCCTCCAAGGCATCAAATCCACAGTGTAAACCATGCTTTCCAACTTGTTCAGTGGCATGCAATAAGTCATGTAATTCCTTATCATCTGCACAGGCAGAAATGGAAGTAAGCTTTTGTTTTAAAACAGACAAGAGAAATTGCTGGTATTTCAGCATATGAAACTGACAGTTTAAAGCCCTAATGGCCAAAGTAGCAGAAGTGTACACTTTTTTGCCCCATCTTTCTAAGGATCAAGAATCCTTTTCAGTAGGAATGGGATTTTTGGCAGAAGCGACCTTAACTCCCTTAGGACCCTGAGAAATGGTTTCAGGGTCAGCAGAAGGGTTCTTGTATAAAAACTGGTGGGAATCAGAAACCCTGTAATATCTATCAGGCTTAACAGGAGCAGGAGGAAAGGAGTCAGGGGTTAAGTTAGCCTCCGAAAAGGCATCATCCACAATATCCAAAACAGGAGGAATAGCCAGGGGTCTAATGTTGGGGTAGAAGAAGAAAATCCCTCAGTCTTTTCTTAGATTCTGAATACTCCTGTCCTTCCCAGTGGAAATGTTCCCTCATTTCATGCAAAGTTTCCCCAAAAGAGAAATCCTCAGGGGGAGAAGCTGAAGGAATGGATTCCTCAGCATCAGAATCCTCGTAAGGAGGGAAAGAATATTCCTGGTCAGAAGAAGAAACTGAGGAAACAGAAGCCTGATCAGAGGAATCATAATAAACATCCTGCCCTGGCCTTTTATCTGGAGGGGGATGAGAACCCCTAATCATAGTAAGCAAATATTCCGCCATCTTGAGTAACTGTTTCTGTGACTTGGGAGCCGGTTCAGAAGAGGCCTGTGTTGCAGTCTTTGATTTAGAAGGAGTCTTTGCCTTTGTCTTTGGCTTTGCCTTTATTAGAAGCTGAGTAGGCCTGCAAACCCCTTCGGAAGCCGGTACCTGCACAGCGGCTCTGGACCCATCCGAAGGAGCATTGTCTGAAGGTCCTGCAATAGACATATTTAAAGGCCTGGTTGGCTCCTCATGAGAGTCCGTTTCGGCCATTGGTTCTGAAATGGCCGGCGACAGGGGCTGCAAAAGCACCTCACTGACGACGGCCGAACCTGAAGCTGGCTCCGCTTGTGCGCTATCATCAGATTTGGACCTCGGAGGCCTGTCTTTATCCTTGCGACATTTGTGAACTCCGGTAGCCGGAACCGTATCCGACATTTTGTAGTTAAAGCGCCTACCGAAGTAATGAAAAGCAAAATCGTACCTTCGCTTAATTGTACGTTGATTGAATCTAGCACAAAACCGACAACTAGCTACATCGTGGTCAGGGCCTAAGCAAGGAATACAGTAAGAATGAAAATCCTTATGAGGTATTTGCTTCCCACATGAAATATAATTATTAACTTTTTCTGACATCGGAGTGGAGCAAGAAAAAAGTTTCCCCAACGGGGTACTTAGCTTTGAGTGGAGAAGAAAATCTTCGGACCGAAGTTTATCAGAAAAAATCGTCAGGAGTCAGCCGACCGGCACTTGCGAACTGCTATCACAGCACGGCAAGAAAGACTGGAGAAGATGGCGTCAGCTGTCAGCTTTGTACTCCTGGCACTCTGACGTCAGGGAGCATGGCTGAACAGCCGACGCCGGACCCAGACTTTGGGATTCTGGCCGACCGAGGACTGCCTGCCGGCAGGGGAAAACCCTACAGTCATGACTGCAACAGTGAAACACGATGAACATCCCCAATGAGATACTTACCAAAAAGTGTAGGTTTGGTATAACCAGCACAGTGGACGACGTTTAGACCAAAGTTTAATAACGGTGTGTGGACTGGTGGCAATGAAGTTCTGGGATGGGAACATTCGTACATCTTTATGCCCTATGCTTGTGCAGGGAGCATACATCTAACATACGATGCTCCAAGATAAGGGCTTTAGTATACTGGCTGGATGTTGGGCTATCCTTAGCAGGAGATCCCACAAGTGATGAATACCGTAACAGTGATATGAAAGGACATAATTAGTGTTGGTGTAGATTCTTTAACTGCTCCTAATTTACAATCATATGAAAATTTGGCCAGTCAGAGATCCTAAATGTTGGCATTGACTTCACAGAAGTAGACACCAAAAAGGAGCAGTCCAAAGACCAATTCCTGAGAGATTTCACTAGCAACTGGCCTCTCTGTAGAGGTTGACTTTCCCATTCAAACTTCCTGGGTCCTGTCTGCGAGCCAGCTGCCTATCCACAGGGTGACACACGTGTTTATACCTAACCTCTTGAGTTTGTCAACAATACCAGAGTGGGGTATTGGATCAAATACCTTCGCCAGATCAAGGTAGGCAGTATGAACCACTCTGACTTCATCCATTACTTTGGTGACCTTCTTAAAGACATCTACTAGGCTGAGTGGGCATGACCTGCCCTGAAACCAAACCAGGTTGGTTTCACTGTCTGGAGGTTTCCTGCCATTGCTGATCATTTCCATGTTCATTTTTTGCATGGCGTTACATATGAAACTTTCGAGACTTCTGGTCTGTAGTTTCCATGGTCTGTTGACTGCCTGCCTTTGTGCAGAGGGATGACTACTGCCATTCTGCATTTATGAGGCATGAAGTCTGTTTGGAGGCCAAGGTTAAACAGTGATTCCACTGGGTCTGATAGGTCATGTTTTATAGTGATTTAGAAGGTAGCCTTGGATATTGTCAAGATCGTGGCTGCAGTGACCTTGGCCTTAGAGAGAGCACAGGGGATTTGCTCCCTAGTGACAATCAAGGAAGTTATATTTGCTTTACATACAGAGATAATACTGACATGCATTTTACACATCATAGAGGAAGTCTTTGTTGCTTGTACATATCCAGCATATCTATCTTTCCTACCTACTAGAGTGAAAACGAGCAACAGCTGAATGGACTAGTTCAGGCAGAATTCTGAAATCATCCTGGGCATAAAGGGACTTGTTTTAAAATACATTCTTTGTGAATGAAGACCTTACAATTTGGTAAGTTTCTAAATTGCTACAGTAATGATAAAAAGTGTTGTCAAAGACAGGAACATGATGCCTATTGAGCAAGTCAGTTCAAATGCACCAAAATTACCTTCTCAACCATGAAGTTAAGAACCCAGGGAGGAGGACTGTGGTTTTTGGGAGCATTAGATAAACATCACCTTTTAATGAAAATCGTATCAAATGGACTGGCAGCTACTTGTGGAAAGGCCAGCATGCACACAAGACAAAATAGCAAGCACATGTAATTTTTGCAGAGAAATAGTCCAGGTCACATTCAAACAGAAAGGTAAGCGCTCTAGGAACTTGACAAATCAGGGGGGTTAAGTCCTTTATGGAAGTTTAAGGAACAGATTTTATTTATTTATATTTTGTAGGCAAGATTTCCTTTTTTTAAGTCTTCTGGCTTCCTTTTGGCTTTTGCTTTTTTGCACTTGAGTGGAAAAAAGTCATGGTTGAGTATTAAATCAGTAAGGACTTGTTCAGTGGCAAGGCCAGCGAGGAAGACTGTAACTTTATCAATACAGAAACACAGCTGTTTTGACCAGGTAACCACTATTAATACAAGGCTAGTTCTGCCCTGCTTTGCTTCGAGTACAATCTTGTGGATGAGAAATAAATATTGAGGGGCAGAAAGTAAATTCTGATTCCGCGGACCTAACAAGACATCTACTTTCCAAGCACATGGATGAAATACAATGGAGCAAACAGTTTTGAAGATGACTGTTGAGTGGACAGCTTTGCACATCCCACATCTGGGCAACATTCTGAAAAGTCTGTGGATCCAGTTTCATTTTAATACTGAATTACTTGCCTATTGGGTGATTATGAAAGTTGCTTCTGTAACAATGAGAGATGTACTATACAAAGATAATGATGTTGACTATCCTAATGCCAGATTCAAAGGTTTTTCTGTAGAGATGGAATAATTTAGGTCCCCTAGTTTGCTGAACCACCATATTAAAGTTATATTTGCAAAAACTTGCACATAACCTGAAAGGAGATGGCCTGCAAAGTTATCATAGTGTCACATGCCTTTTTCAACTGTTTCAGGCTAATGGGTTGAGAACTATCTTGAGAAGACCACCTGTTCTGCATAGGTAAGTTGTTGAACTGAGCCCTTCTAGCAAAATCTGAAGAATCTTATTAGCTGCTGTTACTGGAAAAGAGTTAATTAGCATCCAAATGGATAAAACTTTTCTGGATTTAACAGTAAGATAAATCACAAGAGACCACAGTTGGTTCCAAACATTCCTGCAATTTCACTGTGACATTTTTATGTGAAATTGTGTGTGAGAACTACTACATTACAGTAAACTAGGACTGCTGTTCTGCTGTAGTTTATTCCTGTTGAGGAAAATATGTCAACCATATCTTGAAGGGGTCAGGGATGATTCCTTGTAAGTTTACTATGACGCTTAAGGGCTGCAACAAAATAAAAATTATGATTCTTTTCCGTTAAACCCCTACCAGTTTGCGCTGCTGTGTCGGCGGCCATAGCTATAAGTAATGGATGGTCCCGTGATTAAAAGTAACTGAGATTGTGGCGTTAATGAGTATTATATTTCATGATGTGACGAGTCGTGTGTGTGTATATATATATATATATATATATATATATATATATATATATATATATATATATATATATATATACATGCGTGTGTGTGTGTGTGTGTGTGTGAATGGCACAATGAAACAAAACTCCTTACCACTGGTTGAGGCTAAGGTTTATCCCGTAATATTTCACGAAGAAATTTTCAATTTGTTAACCTAAAAAGGTGATTAACTTAGGCTGCATAAACACTAAGTACAGATCATGCATCATGCAGAAAGGTTACGAATTCACAGCCATGAGAGCAGCATGTTTATTCCAACTGGATAAAAAAAAAGAAAATACCCCCCTTATGGGGCTCAACCAATTCTGAGGCTACTGTCGTGACAATATGTGTGTGTGTAACACATTTATAAATATCTGTGTACTTGTGTTTTAACATGTCTGTGTGTGCAAAACACATTTCTTTCTATCATCTATCTATAAATTAAAGTTAAGGTATCAGAACCAGTCCATAACTTCATCAAGGCTATTGGTAGGTTCATAGGTAGGTACCAGGCTATCTGTCCGAGGGCATTTATAAGCCTAGCCAGAGTGTCGGCTTTCGCTGCCCCATTGATTAATTAACTGATCCTCTGTCAAGCAGAGCTAATGAAGTGATCCCAGGGGTGTATTTTCTGTTACCCATCCACTCGTCAAGGTTTCTCTTGAAGAGTGTTAGTGAGGGGCTCTGCCTAATGTAGTTTGAAATTTTGCTCCAAAGCATGGGGAGTCTCTGTGACAGGAATCTATCCCTCCAGCATGTTCTATTTATTGTTGTGGCGAGGTTTAGCTCACTAGAGCACGTGACTCTCAGTGACTTGGATTTCTTTAGATGGAGCATGTCCATCAATTCTGAGTTGGACATGGCTTTGTAAGTCAGGAAGAGATCACCTCTGAGTAAGCCATATGCCACTGAGTACAGCCGGAGTTTTTTCAGTTGGGCTGCATAGGACATATGTTTGAGGACAGTAATCCTCTTGGTGAGGTACATTTGTGGTCTTTCCAGCTGTTGGAAGCGTCTTGTGAGGTAGAACCCAAACGGGGCATTGTACTCTATGATGGGTCTGATGAGTGACGAGTAGAGGGGCACTATAACCTCTATTTCTAGATGCGAACCCTTTAGTAATTAGATGGTCCACATAGGTTCATACTAGGCTATCTGCCCTAGGGCATTTATAAGCCCTGCCAGAGTGTGTTTGGCTTTCGCCACCCATTTTAAATTAATTTTGCTATGCCCTTTTTCGAGGTTAGTATACTGTGCCTCTGTCTAACAGTGACACAGAAGTGATACCCGGGGTAAACCTACGATCTCCCATCCACTCAAGATTCCTCTTGAAGAGAGTCAATGAGGGACTCTGCCTAACCTGGACTGGGATTTTATTCCAGAGTGAAGGGAGCCTCTGGGTTATGAATCTGTCCCTCCAGCATGTCCTATTTATTTCAGTGCTGAGGTTCAAGTCTCTCGAGCGTAGCCGATGGGATTTGGATTTTCTGAGGTGCAGCATGTCCATTAATTCGGGTTGGACATGGCTTTATCGTCAGGCACAGATCGCCTCTGAGCAGGCGGTATGCCACTGAGTAGAGCTGGAGTTTCTTTAACCGGGCAGCATTTGGCATCTGTTTGAGCCCTTTGATCCTCTTGGTGAGGTACCTTTGGGGTCTTTCCAGTTGCTGCAAGTGTCTGGTAAGGTACATCCCAAAAGGGGCATTGTACTCAATTATGGGCCTGATGAGGGATGAGTAAAGAGGCACAATGACCTCCCCTGATCTAGATGTGAATCCCTTCATGATTAGGTGGGCTATATAAAATGTTTTTCTAACCACTTTGGCCACGTGGTTGTCAAATGAGAGACTGCTATCAACTTGGGTCCCCAAGTCCCTAATTACTTCTTCTGTACTTAATGGATTACCACCTATGTGGTAATTTGTGGGCACTTTGTTTTTGCCAAAGGGGATGACTATACACGTTTTGGCGTTTAGCTTGAGGCCATGGCTCTGGCACCAGTTGTCTGTTTCTATGAGGCCCTTTTGGGGGATACTTGTCTCAGCTGGAGAGTCGATTATGGCGCCCAGTTTGCAGTCATCTGCGAATTTGGTCAGCCACAGTCCTTCCGTGTTGGCCTGTACCTCCGAGAAATATATACCGAACAAGAGAGGTCCCAGGACTGAGCCTTGTGGGACGCCACTTTTAACTGGTTTGGAGTCTGACATGGCTCCAGCAATTCTAACCGTGTGGGTTCTGTCCTTGAGCCAGTTTGCAACCCATCTAGTGACATAGGGGTTTATATTTAAGCTGGTGAGCTTATCTATAATGCCCGAGTGGGGTATTGCATCGAAGGCTTTTGCGAGGTCCAGGTAGGCTGTGTGGACCACCTTCCCCACGTCAATGGCCTTGGTGACTGTTTCAAAGAAATCAACCAGGTTTAAGAGGCAGGAACTGCCCTTAAAGCCGAACTGGGTAGGATCCAGTGTCTGTAGGTCCCCACTATCTTTATTTATGAGGTCCATGATGATCCTTTCCATAGCTTTGCAGACCAAGCTAGTCAGGCTTATAGGGCGATAGTTTCCAGGATCCGTTGAGGCACCACCTTTGTGGAGAGGGACCACTGTTGCTGTACGCCACTCTTTGGGTACATATCCTGTAGTAAGGCTGAAATTGAACAGTAGTTTTATGCTTGGGTTTAGCTCTTCTTGGAGTTCATGTAAGACGCATCCCGGGACACCGTCTGGTCCCATTGATGCTGTGTTTTTTGCTTTGGAGAGGGCGGCTCTTACCTGAGCATCTGAGATGTCAGCGGGGCAGCACTCTGCTGGGCCCTTTTGGGGGGGGGGGGGGGGGGGGGAGTTTGCGCTGAACCTGTCAGCTAGGATGTTGGCAATGTCTGTGGGTTCGGTAGAAGAATTTCCTAACTACTTTGGCAATATGATTGTCAAAGGAGAGATTACTATCTACCTGGGTCCCCAGATCTCTTATTACCTCTTCTGTATTAAGGGTGCTGCTGCCTATGTGGTAATTTGTGGGTGTTTTGTTTTTCCCCAAACGGGATGACTATGCATTTTTTGGCATTTAGCTTGAGGCCATGAGTTTGACACCAGGTGTCTGTCTCAGTAAGGTCCTTTTGGAGGATGTTCGTGTCAGCCGGAGAGTCAATTATGGCTCCCAGTTTTCAGTCATCGGCAAACTTGGTTAGCCATAGTCCTCCTGTTTGCGCCTGTATTTCTGAGAAGTATATGTGCTGAACAGTAGGGGTCCCAGGACCGAGCCTTGCAGGACACCACTTGTGACTGGTTTAGAGTCGGACCTGGAGTTCACTTTTCTTACCGTGTGAGTTCTGTCTGTAAGCCAGTTGGAAACCCATCTCGTGACGTAGGGGTTTATGTTCAGGCTGGTGAGTTTTTCTGTAATACCCGAGTTGGGAATGGTGTCAAAAGCCTTGGCGAGGTCAAGGCAGGCTGCGTGAAACACCTTTCCCTCATCTATGGCCTTGGTGACTGTCTCGAAGACGTCAACCAGGTTTAGTAGGCATGATCTGCCCTTAAAGCCGAACTGGGTCAGGTCAAGTGTTTGAAGGTTCCCAATGTCTTTGTTAATGAGTTCCATTATCATATGCTCCATAGCCTTGCAGACCAGGCTAGTCAGGCTTATGGGGCGATAGTTACCAGGGTCAGTTGTGGCCCCTCATTTGTGGAGAGGAATAACCATTACTGTGTGCCATTCTATGGGCACATAGCCTGTGGAGAGGCTGAGGTTGAACAGCGTGTTTAGGTGAGGGAGGTTAGTTAGTTCTGTAGTTCATGCAAGACGCAGCCTGGGACACCATCTGGCCCCACTGATGCTGTGTTTTTGGCTTTTGAAAGTGCTGTTCTCACCTGTGCGCCTGTGATTTCTGGGACACTACACTTTTCTGGTACTGTTGTGGGCCCTTCTGGGGGTGAGGGGGGGGTGAAGTTTGCACTGAACCTGTCAGGATGCTGGCAATATCAGTAGGTTCAGTATATTTTATGCTATTTTGCACTAGTTCAGTGCATATCTACGAGTTGCCACTTAGATTCTTAACATAGCTAAAGAAGGCTTTGTGATCTTTTGAATCTTTGGCTATTTTTCTTTAGAAGTTAGCCTTGATGATTTTATGAGGGACCTTAGTTTCTTACTGATACTGATCAGGGATGCCTTTTCTTCTTGGGATTTGCTTTTTTTCTGAACTACTTTTTTGGTACAGGAGGCAAACTGTGACGGCAGAACATCCACTTTTCTTTTCTAAAGATGCAACCGTGTGCTGGGGAGATTTTTAACTGAGATTTATTTTAAACATGCAGTTAGGAATGGATGTGTCCACAGTTCCGCATCCCCACCACCAAAAATGCTCCTGGAGAGCACGTACTTGCCGAATTCTGCGCGTAGAACCCCCCCCCCCAAGCAAATAGCGTTTTCGATTTCAGTTTACATTTCACGTCGCTTCCCGAGTTGTTTTTCTGGGATACCACTGGCTGTTTAAGCAGAATTTACACTCGGGGGAAATGTCAGACCTGAAAAACACTCCATCTTTACTACCGCTTGTCAAACATGTAACTTGTAGGGATTCCCTAAAGTGGTTTACAACACAAGCAGGTCAAAGACCCCAAGTGCAGACCGCTGTGACTGGACAAAGACCGCATACCACATATCCAAACTTGTCCATCCAATGTTTGCTTTGTAGTGTGTTATACATCACTATGTGCGTCATAGCACTCTTATTTGTGAAAAACAAGACTTCAAGGAAACAACAGCTCACACATTGCTAACTTAGGTAACTTAGGCTATAAAACAGAGTAGCGCGATGTGGTCGAGGTTTAACGGAAAAGTACCAAAATGATATGCTGAAACAAGACCTCTGGAGAATATGCTGCTAAAAGACAGTTTTCTATGTTAGGGAAGATAACTACATTTTGATTTCATTAGACATATAAAACACAGCAGCTAAGCATTTCATAAATCTTCTGAGGGTTGGAGATAACTCAAATGGCAATATAGAAGACTAAAATCAGCGTTATGCAGTCACAAACCTCAAGCATTTTATTGTGAAGACTTCTAGAAAGGGATCCCAACGGACAGATGAAACGAAAAGGAAAAGAAGAGCAAGATTACTGGAACTGAATTCATCCTCAGGCTTTGTCGAGTGTCTTCACATGGTGGACCCTGTTTTTACAAAATCTCAAAGAGGATATTGATATAGAGACTGCATTTTACGCATAATGGAAAAACGTGAAACAAAACAAAAAAAAAAAAAAAAATGAAGAAAATTAGGATGGAGTGCACAGGTCTCTAGATATAAAATGCCCACTCTTGGGAGAAGGCACTGGTGCCAGGAATGGAAAAAAGGCAGTGTAGAACCTTTACAAGGAATAATTCCTTCCACACAGCTAGCACATGCTATGAGTGGCATCCCATGTTAAAAGGAAGCAGGAGACCACAAAAACACTAAAAAAATTATTGGTCACCAAAGTGGTATAGTTTCATAAGTCGTAGGCTAACTGCCCTTGTGGACCATTTTTTTTAGCCAATTTTCCCTTGGTGGGAATCAAACTTTATACCTCTTGTTTGTGAGGTAAACACCTTAACAATTATACCAAACCTCAACTCATGGAGACAGTAAAATGGAATGCTGATGAAAAGAATATATTGTTTGAATTCTACAACTTCAGAATTTCACACAGAGGATATACAGTAAGAGCACACAAGAAGTAACAGGAAAGAAAAGGTGTTAAAAGCTACAAACAAAAACTTACATTTTTGAACAGATCATAACAAAACAATGCCTCCTGAAAAATTATGCAACCATGGAAGTGCTACAAGAAAAATAACAAAAACAAGAGGCTATCAAAATCCGTTAAGCACGAACTTGAGCAAAAAAAAAAATAGATGTGATATGGTAGAAAGCTTACGCAGAACAGATAGCTTTCCTAACCAATATGATCACTGCAGCTTTAGATATATTTCAATACATAAATACATAGGTTCATAGGTTCATACTAGGCTATCTGCCCTAGGGCATTTATAAGCCTAGCCAGAGTATGTTTGGCTTTTGCCACCCATTTTAAATTAATTTTGCTATGCCCTTTTTCGAGGTTAGTATACTGTGCCTCTGTCTAACAGTGACACAGAAGTGATACCCGGGGTAAACCTATGATCTCCCATCCACTCATCAAGATTCCTCTTGAAGAGAGTCAAGGAGGGACTCTGCCTAACCTGGACTGGGATTTTATTCCAGAGTGAAGGGAGCCACTGGGTTATGAATCTGTCCCTCCAGCATGTCCTATTTATTTCAGTGCTGAGGTTTAAGTCTCTCGAGCGTGTAGCTCGATGGGATTTGGATTTTTTGAGGTGCAGCATGTCCCTTAATTCTGGGTTGGACATGGCTTTATACGTCAGGCACAGGTCGCCTCTGAGCAGGCGGTATGCCACTGAGTAGAGCTTGAGTTTCTTTAACCGGGCAGCATATGCAGGCAAAGACATCCAGATAAGATACATTTTTTTTTTTTTTTTTACAAAGGAAACAAACAAGACAAAAGTGTTGGAATAGGTTTAGTACAAACAGAATGCAAAGTTATAGATTAATAGAACTGAATGGCTTAGTGTAGAAACTCTGATAACAGGCAATATCCTAACAGGAGGAATCAAAAAGAAAATGGCACAACAAAGAGACCAGGACACGTTTAGAAAAGTTATACTACAAAACAGAATTTTAGAACCTTGTGCAGGTGATTTGGTTAAAAGTCCAGTTAGGATTGTACAACAATGGAAAGAGCAGGAAATAAAGCGCAGACACTCATCTAAGAGAAGAATGACTAATGGAAGACCTGCTTGATCTAACAGAAATGAGCAAACATTTAAAAGAAAGACTACAGGAAGTGAAGACCCAGTGTTTTAAAATACAGATAAAAAAGATGACCACAGTAACTAGGACCATTAAGAGATATTCAAACCATTCTAAAAACTATTGACCAATAAATGTCCTCTCCAACCAAATATGTTACCTGAACTGATGCAGAGTTTATAACCACTTAGAAAAATATTTACTTATTGCACTATAACAATGATAATATAGTAGACAGTCGAGTAGCCAAACGCTGATTATCCGAAAAGTCAATTATCTGAACACAGCCTTCCAAAGTTTTTGGATAGGAAAAACCATAGTCTGAACATGTAAATGTTATACATATCTGCTTGTGCATGTTTTTTGAGCTTGTACTACAATATACTGTACCATTTTCTACTTACAGTAAAAATGTGTTTTATTTTTTCTTGTTTAATGCTCATCAGAAGCATTTTTAGAAGTTTTTTATCCAGTTTAATTATATGTTTGATTATTTGAACTACTCTAGGTCCCAATTAGTTCGTTAAATCGACTCTACTGTAAAAGATCATATGGAACAAAATATACCACAGCTATGCAAGTAAACTTAACCACTACAGTAGACGCTGCAGTAGCATAAGATATATGGGTTATATATCCTGCTAAGGCTAGAACAGCCGGCCAGTTTCCAATCCATGTGCCCAAACTATTAGTCAACTCATGCTGAGATGACTACAATTCAGGTTTAGGCACCAAGCCATTCGGAGCATTCATGCCAAAAGAGGAGGCGGCTAAGGCCCTGGAGGATGACAATGCTAGGAAAATAATATTAAATGCCCATATCCTAGCATAAAAACATACAAAAATAAGGGAGTTGGTAGAAGGGAGTGGTTACTGTTGCAGTGATAATTCAAACATCTACTGTTATGTTAAGTTTACTTGCATAACTTTGCTGTGTTCTTCATAAGAATTGCTGCTGCAGTTGCCTAAGCTATATGGGAAGATTACCATATCTTAACATGACTAGCAGGAGGAAGGACAATAATCCAGGAGCCCCTGCAGACAGGTTTTAGCAAAGTCTGATCTACACCTGGAGAAGGAATTTGGTTTATACTGTTTTCTAAAAGTATGCACAGAGGACCAAGTTGCTGCTTCTTGAATACTTCTAGAATCTAACACTTTCCCAAAAGCCACAGATGAAGCCAAGACCCTGGTAGAATAAGCCTTGATCCTGTGTGGATTAGTTTTGTTGTGGTAGATAATATAACAAAAGGTAGCGGCATGAGACAAACATTTGGAAATAGCCCGTTTGTTCTTTTTTCTTACTTTCACAAGGTATAGACAACTGATTACTTCTCAAAGAGTTTGTTCTGTAAAGGTAGTATCAGAGCTATCTGTGGATGGACATCAAAGGTATGGAGTATCCTTTCTCCATCAATTGTTAGGTTCCTGAAAGAAGACAAGATGATAGGTAGCTTGGCTTAAGGAAAACAAGGACATCACTTAATGAGACAAGGCTGACCCACCACAAGAGCATGCAACTTAGGGACACTCTTCTTGCAGAGGTCATAAGAATTAGTAAGACTACTTTACACGTTAAAAACCTCAAGTCAGCCTGATGAACTGCTTCAAATGCAGCAATAATTATTTTTTCTACCACAAAATTAAGATGGAGCAATAATTAGTTTTTCTAACACAAAATTAAGATCCAGAGGACAAGCCTCCTATTTTCTAGATGGCTTCATACGCAACACCCCTTCCAAAACATTTTCACTCCCCTGCAGTGAAATAGGGGATCAGTAGGGAGATATGCCGAAATGGCCAACATATGAAACTTGAATGAGAAATTAAGGCATGCCAAAGGATAGTAACTCACATAAATATTGCGCTAGAGAAACACTTGCCCTGAATGGGTGTGGATTCTTTTCTTGACACCAACTAGAAAACTTCTTCCATTTATTACTATATGACTTTTTTAGTAGCAGATTTTTTTTTGCCGCCATTAATACCTACTGCATGTCCCCAGAAAAACAGGTGTCTAAAAGGTATCAAAATTCTATCTTCCAGGTAGTAAGATGTAGTAGTTTGGCGAACTATCACCTGGTCTTGTGTGTGTTAATTCAATCTGTGAGGAAGCTCGTGGTAATTGCCCCTGGACATTTCCAAAAGTAGTACTCTGGTTTCCTCCCCCATTCCAAGACATGCGTCTGGAGCATTTCTCCCTGGGACTCCACTGAAAAAATCCTCTGTCTTAGATGGACTTTCCTGGTCAACAAATGTTAAATAAAAGTTAGAACCACTGTAGCCTGGGCTAGAAGGGAGTCACAACAATGACTTTAGGGGAGACCTCCTGAATCTTCAGGATAACCCTGGATATTGATGGAAAAGCGCACAGGAATATTCTTGTACAAGGAAAAGAGGCATCTGTTTTTTAGGCATTCATACACACAGTCCTGAAGCAGAATTTTCCAACTTATTGTTGCAGATGGTGTTCTCCACAGCTGTGTAAATTTCTTAGAAGACTCTCTTATTCAGTTTCTATTTGTGAGGGTCTGTCCTGGTCTTATTTAGCTTGTCTGTCACAATTTTGTTCTAACAGTATGTAATATGTCAGTCTATTGATATTGTGCTGAAACGCTATATCCTAGGCAACCATGGGTAGTCAACAAAGAGGGAAGAAGTCTGGTTCCACCTTGTTTAACACACCACCTCACTGTGACATTGCCTGTAAACACTTCTAGAGGTCCGCAGGACCATAGATGACTGAGAATGTTGAGAGCATTTATAAGAGTCAGTAGCTCTTTTGTGTGTGTGTGTGTGTGTGTGTGTGTGTGTGTGTGTGTGTGTGTACTTTGGTCTTTCTTTGTTCCAAAGACCCTGCATTTCTATTCCCAAAGGGAATACTCCCAAAGCAAAGTCTTAGGTGTCTGTTGTGACAGACTGTGCTAGAGCAAGAAGGGAGAATGGGAGATCTGGATTCTGAGAAATTTGGAGTCTCCATCTCAAAAGCTCCCTTCTCACAAGCTCAAAAACTGGAACTCAAACACTGGGGGATGTTGATGTTGGGACCATAAAACTTTCTGGTACTACTGGATTTTTCTCTCCTGTGGAGTCTTGCAAGAGATGTCATGAGTATCCTAGATGCCACAAGACACAAAATCCTGAGAAATGCCTATGCTGAGATGGAGTCTGAGTGGAAAAACTCCGGAATAGACCTAAATATACATCTAATTTTCCTCTGGAAGAAAAGCTCTTTGAACTGAGGTGTCCAAGAGACACCCCAGGAAAACAATATTGTGAGGAGGAGTCGGACAAGACTTCTGCAACTTCTCGTGGAATCACAGCCTGAATGAGACATCCCTCACCCAAACAAGAGACTCATGACACTTTGAAAAAGACTCTGCAAAGATAAGTATGTCTAAGGAAAAACATGAATACACTGAAGTCTGCATTAAGTTATTACAGGAGCTAGGCACTTTGTGAATACCAATGAAGCAGTAAGTAGACCAAAGGGTAATGCAGAGAACTGAATGTGATCTAGACACAGAAAACCTTATGCAATATCAAAATCTGATCTATAGCAATGTGATGATATACATCTTTTAAATCTAAGATCACTAAAAAACTCAAATGGGAAATGAAGAGTAACAAATTGCGAAGGGATAACATTTTGAATTTGGGCACTACAACAAATAGGCTCAGAAATAAAGATTCAGAATTGGTCTCCAAGAATCTTCTATCGTTAGCTCCAAAAATATCCTTGAATAAAACCCTTCCCCTCACTGAGAAGGGACAGCTATCACCCCCTGAACAAGCATATGCTGAAAGATAGGAGGTAAAAGAATCTGGTTTGGCAAGTGAGGAGGAATTCCTCAAACAGGTGGGACAGACTCCCACTGCCTTCTGTAACCTTGATGTATGAATCACAGAACACATCTGTCTGAACATGTCTGTTGCCAAATACAGAAAAGGAGGTTCAGATTTTCTGGAAGGATTAAGAGATTGCAAGGGTGGAAGGGAAGTCCTTCACACAGTCATTCAGACTTATAGTTCTTTGTTTGGGGGTCCTGGCTTTCTTTTTGGAACCTCCCAGTCATTATTTTTACTTGTCTGCTTCCTAGCAGCTTGCTGGGTCTGTTTATTTTGCTTTGTAAAGAAAGTTGTAGAGGGAGCACTGAATCCCTTGGCAGACTTGCAGAAGAGCTGAAAAATCTGACAGACCCTGAAACAGCTTTCCTCTCATATCACACTTTTCAATGATCCCTGTAGCAGGAGATCCAAAAACTAGTTCTCTATACAAGGAAGAATTCAATGCTTCATTTTTGACATTCTCTGGGAGGCTTTGAGAATGCAGCTAGGCAAACCTTCTTATTAACAGTTCCAATGGCAGTAGCCTTGCAGGTAGCACCAGCAGAATCATATCCACATTTCAAACAGTGAACTTTGCCTTGCCCTTCAGATTCAGCTTTTTGTTTAATGGACTAGGCTACTACAAAACAAAACTAAAAAAAACTTGCCTAATATTTCATCTACTTTTGCTGGATGATTTAAAACTATATAGCTAATCAGATGAACAATTCTAAGTCCAACTACAAACAGTTAAAACTTTTTCAGACAATATAACAACAACATCTGGTCTTGATAAATAAGCAAAACTCACTTTGATAGCAGGGAAACAAGCACCCAAAAATATTAACCTGAGAGAAAAATGTGATACAAAAGAACTTGAAAAAGGAGGGATATGTAGATATCTGAGAATACATGAAGGATCAGCAATAAGCACTGAACAAATGAGAAAAAAGAAGTTATGTACTCAAAATAACATTCCATCTGTGCTAGCCACTTTCATTCTTCAACATGTAGGTTTAGATCTGACCCTCAGATCCAATTCAGCCACTATTTCACAGCTTATGGACACTACAAGCTCTCAAGCTTCTCCCTTACCCATAATGCAACAGTCCCCTTCATTCCCCAGATCTCGTTTGCAGCTTCTTATTTACAGATTTAAGATGGAAAGTCACTATCTCTAGCTCAAATAGAAGGAACTTTGATTCCTATAATACATTCCTGTTCTTCCAGAAGTCATCAAGACAAAGAGGGTAGGGGAATTGAGGAAGAATGAAAATGGACAACACAGACGGAACGTTATGGTGAGTACATAACTTCTTTATATCAATTTTCATTCATTCCTCAACATATGGGACAGAGTCGCCAGCTACTTGAATCCCAGGGCGTGTCTAAGGAAGGATATTTCTGAGTACTGTAGCGTCAAAGGCTGCTCTTCCCCTAGAGACCAGATCCAACTTGTAATGAGTAATAAAAGAATACGGGTTAGCCCAAGTAGCAGCTGCATAAATATTGTCCATGTAAGACTTTTCTAAAAAAAAGTTGATGAAGTTGCCATGGTCCTGGCTGAATATTATAAACAAAGGAAATGCAATTGGTCATCCATTTTGATAAGGTTACTTTCGAAACTGGTTGACCCAGGATCCCTATTAGTTGACTGAGTTTTCAGAAACTCAATTCATATTGGTGAGACAATATGATTGAATTTCTGAAAACCTGAAGCTTTTGAATGGAGATCGTGGTACAGTGAGGATCAGGAAATGTACAGTTTTCCTCAACGTAGTGTGATTTGGAGTTGGTATATATAATTAGCAGGGGGTGTGCAGGGGGCCTTGCCCCCCTGCAAAACCATAAAAAAGATAGATGTGTGTTTTTTCTTTCAGGAATTTAATCATATCATCTTGCTGATAAGAATTTTGAGTTTCTGAAAACTCTATCAGCTGACAGAGATCCATTGACCCAATCTCGTTTCTGAAAAGGATACAAATAATTGATCTGATTTCCTAAAGTTCTCTGATTTAGGTAGACAGAAACATAAACTGTCTGTGAACATCTAATAAATGAAAAACATATTCCTTTCTTTGAAAAATTTGGAAAGAATACTGGGAGGATGACAGATTGATTAATGTTAGATCTTGACACCACCTTAGGAAGAAAGGAAGGACTGGTTCTTAAGGACACCCTATCCTTAGGAAAAAATTATATAAGGAGGCTTACAGGATGAGGCTTAAAGTTCCGAAACTCTTCCAGCCGATGTTATGGTTATTAGAAATAAATATTTCAGTACTTGCATATTATTGCAACCAGATTTTTAACGGCAATACCAGGTTGCTTAACGATCATGAAATATGATTGTTTTAATACTAAAAAGTTAAAGAAGCTTGATATGCTGCAAAGGCATGGATCTGTTTTACTGCTCCCTAGCAGGTTGCATGGCCAAAGTGTGCCACAATGCAAACTGTTTTAATTTGGTAGTAACAGAATGCAGGGGTGCACTTTTCATACAGATCAAGAAGCGGTGGGTCCAGCTTAGCCAGTTCAATTGTATAGTAACATAGAACAATGTACTCATAGTAATCCAAGCCTTGCAGGTGATGCAGTATGGCTAAAGTTTTGAAATCCCATAAACCATTTCTACTGTGTAAGTTAAGGAAAATATTCATTACAATCCTAAAAGCAGCATTCCTTTTTCACATGCTGTCAAAATGCCATGGTTGCATACTAAAAGCCTTTCCATAAACAGAGATAACTTAAGAATTACTCTGTGTTTCGACAAATGATACATCACTCTACCTACCCCTTTCCAATACCTATTCCATAAATGTGAAATGACCCCCCAAAACGGAAAAGAACAAAAAAAGCAAACTATTCAACAGTCAGCCTTGTTTCTAATTTTGTGGGCCAATCAAATAGTTGCGGCACTGGCAATCCTCAGCAAGTGACAGTGAAATTACATGAAATTATTTATAATAAAAAGTCCAACACCATACAAACGTAAGGTCTTACCCACAAAACGTAGTATAATGTAAACATTTGTACAACATTAATGACCATATGTCATGATCGCTAAACAACCTTTTTTGCCGTTAAAAATCTGGTTGCAATAATATGTAAGTACCAATATTTCAATTCACATTTTGCAGCCAGTTCAAATGGTTTTTGAGTTAGGGACTGCAACATTAAATACAGATCCCACACTGGAGTAGGGGTCCTTAAAGGGTGGTTTGACTGGAAAGTTTTTTACAAATGCCTTACAAAAGACGTGAAGAATTATTAACTCCAGTATGGAAATTGGAGACGGCAGCTAACTGAACCTTAACTGTTGACGGACAAGTCCTATCATTAAAAAAAGAAACCAGGAATTCAAGAATCCTTGGTAATGATGCTGAAATAAAAAGGGTCAATGTCTTGCTGCTGCATCTAAAGTACAAATCTTTTCCCCTTTGCTCTTGCAAATTTTTCTAGTGGAAGGTTTGTGGGATGACAAAAGAATCTTGAGTAAGTTCCAGATCCTTTCTGGTCTGCGGGGACCTCTTGGATGACTTTCTTTTTCTAACAGTTTTTGTATTTCTATAGCTGCTGATTTCATCTGACTAGGTGGGGCATTGGGAATTTTGATTACTGATGGAGGAGGTAGGGAAAAGGGAATTATATAACCTCTGGAAATAATCCTCAGCACCAAAGTAGCTTTTGTAATGTCTAGTCAGGCTCTGTAGTCCAAGGATAAGCAACCCCCGACTGCCTCCAGAGGTGGGCAATCAAACCTCCTTTCAGGAGCGCTGCTCTTGGGGGAACACAATATGTGGATCATCATGGACTCCGGGATTTCCTGAACATTTTCCAACCACCTTGTTGATTCCCAACAAAGATTCTTTGAGGAGTCGAAAAATGTATGCCCACTGCAGACCGTGTCTTACCATCTTGTTTGCACCTACAGAGTGCGTCTTTCACCCTAGGGCCAAATAAACTTCTGTCAAAGGGAGCAGTGATGAAGGATGAGTTGAAGGGCTCTGCAAAATCACACACGTGTATCCAGGCATGTCTCCTAATGGAAGTGCCTGAACCCACTGCTCGAGGCTCCTTCAGCTGCATGTGACAGAAGCCTCATGGATGAGATGGAAACAGATTGAAGGCCCACCAATTGAGATGCAATAGAAAATTCTGCCTTAGAAGTACTGGTCCCGAGAGATAGATTTTGAAGGTTCTTTGATCAAATCCCTCTGTAATCTGAAGTGTGCCAAGTAATTCAGAGACATGAGTGCAAATGTCAATAAAACACATTTCCCAAATCTGCTCAGTGCCCTAAATGCCCTGTCAGGAGGATGAACAGAGGAACTCTGTTCCAAGAGTTCTTTCTTGGTGGCTGCCGCTATGACCATAGCATCTACTGGTGCTCCTCTGTTCCAGAATTCTCTTCCCTTTGGTGGTGCCAGGATCCTATCTGGTCTCTTGGGGACTGGCTCAACAGAATCAGGTTCCTTCCACATCTGCTGAGAGATCAAATCAATTAGCTCATCAGTGGGCGGAGTCACCCAGGAAGTAGACAGGCCAGTACCAAATGCCTCCAGGAATACCAAAGATTCTTGAGAAGAGTTATTGGTAGAGCAACCACTGCTTTAATCATCTCTACAAGGTCTCCAAATGAGACATCAGGTGGTGATCCTGGGGACCTTTCCCCTTCTTCAAAATCAGTATCCTCTGTGACACACTCATGAGGGAATCCAAGTGTTTCCTCTTGCACTTCCTCTTCCTAGAGACTTCTTTGGTGGAATGTTCTGGGGAAGTAGTGGAAGAAATAATTATACCCTGCTGGGTAGCCTGGAGACTTTGGGCTAGCTGTTCCTGTCCAGTAGAATGCTGAGGTCCACATCACAAAGACATCGGATATCCAGAGGGAAGATCCGAGGAAGGGGGGGGGGCAACCTGATCTCTCTCTCTACTACCTCAAAGGCAGAATGTCCCGGGGAGAAGGAAACTTTTGGACCCGAGAAGACATGCTTTTGGACTGCCTGCTCCCCCTGACCCAAAGGGATACCACCAGAGGTAGGAGTCAGAACTGAACTATCGAATGACAAAGCTCCAAGGTGTAGAGATGGCTCCAACAACTTCACAGTCTACGCCAAACCCTCAGATCAGACAACGAAGTTTGGGTCCAAGAGTCATCCAGCTCCAACACACTTGGAACTGCAGCACTCAGACTATAATGGATCCGAATATAAAACCATCTTCAGATCTGAAACAGACAGAGCTGGCAGTCTTGGATCAAAGGGCTCTGAAACCGAAGGACTGATTGGAGAAGGAGATAAAACCGGTGGGGATGAACTAATGAAGGTCTCCAGACCTGTGGGAGTAGGAGCCAGGAAAACTACCATCACAGTTTGTGTTGAGAGAAACTTCTTCATTCTGTCCACATCGGCTTCTGTGAGACTTCTGCATGAATGGAAAGAGCTATGGAAGGTGATCTTAATGACAGCGCCTTTCCAAGAATGGGGATGGGAGCCAAGAGGGTACAGGATCCAAGAAAGATGCATACCTAGTTGTAAGCATCTGCTTTGGTTCATGATGAACCAGATATGAAGATATGGATCTAGTATCTGAAGAGGTCAGATCCAAAGACTTGCCTTTAGGATCCGAAGTTTTACAAATTTTTATTGAGCAATTCCAAGGTTGGATCCAAAGAGGATTGAGAAGAACCTGGTTACTCAGGTCTTTTCCTGACTTTTTTTTTTCAGACTTGGAGGATTGAGCTCCAGTAAGTGATTCTCCAAAGACCGAAGGAAGAAGGCCTTTGATAATAAGTTTATTCTTTCTCTCTATTAACTCTCTAAGGTTAAAAGCCATACAAATCGAACATGAAGACTGCAAATGGTCCAGACCTAGGTAGTAAACACAGATATGATGGGCATCTGACAATGGAATTTTATGCCCGCATTTCCTACACTTTTTAAAATATGACAGTTTATCTGCTATTTTACAACACCAAATATGGAGGAAACAATCCCACTTTTAGAAACTGGGAAGTTAAAGCAGAAAAATGGTTGAAATACAAATATTTTTTACAGAAAGCAGAGGGAAAGGGATACCAACAATGGCATTAAAGAATTACCAAGAAGCAGTAAGAGAAAGATTACCAGGTAAGAGGAGGAGAATATTTATATTAGCTAGGTAACGGGAGGCTAAAGATAAATCTTTAGTGTAAAGGAAGTTCGGATGGAAGAAGATGTATATGAAAAAGTAACTTATCTTCTCAAACTAATGCCCGAGAGCTGCAGTGACCACTTCTGTATACATTGGCAGCAAACAAGATCTGGGGAATGAGGGGGGATTGTTGCATTATAGGCAAGGGTGGTGCTTGAGAGCTTGTAGAATCCACGAGCTATGAAACAGCAGCAGAGTCAAATCCGAATCCATATGTTGAGGAATGAATGAAAATTGACCTAATCAGATCAAAATTTAGTAATGAGTATTTTACAGGTCTAAAACTAATACTGAGAGCTGCTTAGATATTGCGGTATAACAGTCAAGTTTAAATATGCTTTCTTTTCTTGTTCTAACTTACAACTTTAATGCGATTATCTGGCTCCCAAAATGTTGGATAAGACGGACAGGAAAAGAAAACTGCCTTGTACTTGTGAAATGATATATGAAACAGTGCACAACATGAATATACATTTCCAGAGACTGCAGGAGGTATTGGCCTCTCCTTCAGTCAAGGGGCCGCATACATATTTGTTGACATCAGATCCAAAGATAGTGAATCTTCTACACCACAAACAAGAGGGGCCTTGTAGCAGCTTCTAGGTACACTGATGTCACACCTTCTTGTTTACTGGCACAAACTGCAACTGAACAGCAGACAACTATTGTCTTGAGAGTATCTAGCACCTAACCCAGGTCCTTCACTAGTTAGCTCAAGAGTTGCAGAAAAATCTCAACCACTAAAGAAATCTCATTCCAGAACGAATTATGTATGTAGAGACGAGACCAACTAAATACAACTGGTACTTTTTAATCTCTCTCAAACTACTTCCTTCCCCAGCAGTGATGTGACATTTTGTCTATAGAACCAGCCTTCTGTTGTCAGGATCTAGTTTCATCATAATCCATTCTGTTACTACCTGGCAGTCAACTGGCATCACAATGGCATTTTATATTAAATCAATTTACCTGCAGTCAGCAGATATCTTAGTTACATATTTATTTTCATACTCGTCTTAAATAACTGTACCTGAGCATCACCAACATTTTGGTGATATACAGCTAGATAAGAAAAATATGAAAGTTATGTACTTACCATAATGATAGATTCATGTTGACTAATTTTTTTCCGGTTCAACCATGTGTTGTCAGATTCAACTGGATCTAACCTTGGTACTTATTCTGAAGCTCTTCGACTCCTTACCTACCCATAACTCCACTTCAATACCTCAGACTGAATTTGCAATATCTACCTAGCTATATTAATCAAATAAATCCTGTTTAAGACTAAATCCAGAATACAGAAAAAAACTGTAGGACTAGAACAGTTGCAGTAAGGACAGCTCACAGATAGGTTATGCCAGACAGAACTCTGTCACCAAACGCCCATTTATGTCAATTTGGAAAAAGGCAGGCAAGGAGGGAGGTTGAACTGAACAAAAATCAGACAATATAGATCTCTCACTATGGTAAGTACAAAGCTTTTCTATCCAATGCTATCTATTTTCATCCAATTTAACCATAGGACAGATCCACAAGCTGATAGGCGTGGGTGTTATCAAGGAAGGACATTCCTGAGAATGGTAGAAATAAAGGAACATGATCTAGAGTGTGCATCTAGATTGTAATGAGTTACAAAAGTATGAACTTTTGATCAACTAGCTGTGACACAAATGTCATCCATAGGTAGCCTACTGGAAAAGGCTGTTGTTGTGGCCATTGACCTTGTGGAATGAGCTTTACATTTAGATTGTAATGACAAGCAGCCCTTTTTACTGTAAATGAAATAAATGCAGTCTGACAACCATCTAGACATAGTAACCTTAACCACTGCTTTGCACAATTTAGGTTTTAAAAAAGCCACAAACAATTGGTCAGATTTTTTTGAATTGCTTGGTCCTATAAAGATAGAACCCAAGCTGACGATGAATGTCCAGTATATGTAAAGTATACTCACCCTTGTTTGAGAACTACGGAAAAAGACTGATAGGTTTACTGACGCATTTAAATTGGTCTTTCACGCCACTTTAGGTAGGAAATGTGTGTTAGTTCTTAATGAAACTATTGTTGTGAAACACGAGATGGGGGGCTTGCATCTCTGAAATCCTCTTGAAGTGCCTGTAACATGATGGTAATATCCCATGGAGGCACTGGGTCTTAGGTGGTTGTAGCAGAAATGTTCTCTTCAAAAAAGGCCTTCGAGACTCTCAAGGAAGATACAAAGTTGTCATTCTGCCCTGTGTAGAAACTTGAGATAGCTGCCATTTGCACTACGATAGTGGAATAACTGGAGCCACTGTGGAAAAGTTCCAATAGGAATTTTAAATGGAAGGGGCAGAAAAGGGATCTAAACCTCTTGATATGGTGGAAACAAGTGCTTAACTTCATGGATTTCTGATCCTGAGGAGGCAGCCAGGATGGGTGTGTTAATAGGTTTGAATAATATTCCAGCATCCATGGGGGATACACTAGCAGAGGCCACAAAAAGGGAAACCACATTTATCAGGGCCAGAAAGGAGCAGTGATGATCATCCCTGCCTTGCACATTCCTGCTTTCTGGATGAATTTGATAATCAAGGGCTTTGGGGGAAAAGCATAGTGGAGACCTGGGTGTTAACTGTGGACTAGAGCATCCCTCTGTGACTGTCCCTGCAGAGGAATCATGGCAAAGTAACTGCTGAATTTGTTGTTTAGGTAGGATGCAAACAGGTCACAGCAAGATTGGCCCCAGCAACTGAAAATCAAGACTGTCACTGTTGGAGTGAGGGACCACTCATGGGACATTAAGACAGTTCTGCTCAATTTGTCCACCAGTACACTGGTTGACCCCGATTTATGCGTCATTATCAACAAGTGGTGAGAAGACATCACCCATTGCCAAACTTGCATGGCCTCTCGACACAAGGTTAAGATTGTATTCCTCCCCCATTTGTTGATGTACCAAACTACTGACATATTGTCGGTCTGTTAGATATCACATCCCTGGGAAAAACATCCTAAAATGCTAGCAGGACTGCCCTCATCTACAAGACATTAATGTGAATGTTGAACAATGTATGTGAACAAGTACCTTAGACAGTCTTCCCTTTGAAATCCCCCCCCCCCCCCAGAAAGGATGCATCCATGGTCACTACAGCCACAGGTTAATCGATAAAGAATGGCCATCCTTTGTCACTGAAGGAGATGTATTTTCACCAGGATATGTGCTGTCTGCAGATTTGAGTGAACCAAATTTTTGCATGAAGTGGATGATAGATTAGGACCACTGCACTGCTAGAGTCCACTGAAGCACTCTCATAAAATCTGGCTAATGGGACCATGAGGACTGTAGCCTACTGGTCCAGTAGATGGAGAATTAAACTCACTGGAGGAGACATGGTGAAGAACATGAGTGGTTGTGAGGTACAGGCAGAGTACTCTGGAATGAGGAAGTCTGGTGATCTGTAAACCTGAATCCAGGTGGCATCTCATAAAATCCATTTGATGAGCAGAGTTAAACTGACTTTTGGTTAGGCTGACCATGATCCCTAGGTCTTGCATCACCCAGTGCACACTGAACCAATGTAGGAAGTAGCAGTTATGAGCTAACTGTTGAGGTAAGGGAAGACCTGGATCCCTTGCAGGTAGAGACACTGCCATCATCTTGGTGAACACCCTGGGAGCCATGGTGAGAACGAATGGTAGGGCGCTGATTTGATCATGACTGGTCTGCAGTCGGAAACAGAGGACTCGTCTTGAACATGTCTCTATTTTCATATGATAGCAGGTGTCCTTGAGATCTATGGCGCATATCCATTCGTCCTTCCTTAGTAGTGGAAAAATGGACTAAAGTATGACCGTTCAGAATTCTGTCTGCTTGACTTGCCGACTTAAATGACTCTGGTCCAAGATAGGTCTGAGGTCCCCTGTTTTTTTGGGTACTAAAAAGAACCTGGAGTAGACTCTGAACTTTAACTAGTCTTTGAGGAAAGGGTGAAATACTCATTTCTGCTGCTATGAGTTCACATTGGGTGGAACAGTGGGAACTTTTCTTCATAGGATGAAGGACAAATGGCATGGATTAGCCTCTGGAAATTATGTTTAGCACCCAAGAACCTATAGTCATGTTTTGCCAGGCTTGTGGGTGTAGAGACAAGCTCCCGACTGCCATAGTCAAGCAATCCTTCAGGAGCACTGGAATGTATTTTCAGTAAATGGATGGCAAAAGGCCTGGTTATGCTGCCCACCTCTGCCTTTAAGGTGACGTTCATTGTTGCAGCCTCCCCCTCTGCCAAGAGAAGGTCTATAATCAAGACGGTCTTAAGAGCTCTGTGATTTCAGGAACCACATCAGCTTTCCAGCCCACTGATTCCTATATGTCCTCTGAGGGGTGAAAAAATGGTTTCTCACTGCAGAGAGAGGGACCGTTTTATCATCTTGTCGACTCCTGGTCAGAGTGCGTCTTTCACTTTTGGTCCAAGTGCAGCCATCAAAGGAGGTATTCAGAAGGGACGTGGTAAAGCTTTCCGCAAAATCACATGAATGCATCCAGGCATGCCAAAGGATGATGATACCTGCTGTTCTGGCTGTGCTATCAGCAGTTAGAAAGCAGTTACATGGCTGCTACATTGGAAGTTGACTGGTGGGTAGAAATCTGGAAGTCCACAGTCTTGTGAACATCCACAGGCAAGTTTATTGGAGAGAGGCATGGAAATCTCCTTGGACAGGTCTCTTTCAAATCTGGTGAAATGGGCTAAATAATCCATAGCTCTAAGTGTGAAAGTCTCTGAAGCATACATCTGTTTCCCAAACTGGTCCATAGGCCGAGACTCCCTGCTAGGGGGGATGGACCGAGGAACTTTCCCTCAATAGTTCCTTTTTTTGTGCCTGCCTGTAGCACCACTGCATTCAGTAGTGGACCTTTGCTCCAGTGCTTTCAGTCTTTTGGTGCTGCAAAATCTTGTCAAGTTTTCTGGGAATGGGTTCCACCATTTCAGGATTCTTTCATGCCCACTGAGCCATCAAATCAATGAACGGGGCAATGGGAGGTACCAACCAAGACAAAGATGAACCAGAACCAAAGGATTCCAGGAACACAGACTCATCTGGAGAAGGGTTATCATTGGACCAGCCCCTTTCTGCTTCATCAATTCAAGAATCTCACTGAGGGTGACATCTTCAGCAGAGAATCTAGGGAAGCCTTCACCTTCATCAGAGCTATTCGCTTCCACAAAAGACTCTGGAGAACAGTCCAAGTACTACTGCTTGCACATCTATTTCTAATGAAATATTTCCATACGGGAACAGAAGGTTCTGAATCAGACTGGGAGTAAATGTAGCATGTAACCTGAAAAGCCAGAATTGTATTACTGGATTTACTATATTTTTGATTCTGTAACAAAAAACGAAAACAAAAACAAAAAAAATCTATCTACTTGCTAGTTTCCCGCCTTTTTCTCTAACTAGAATAGTCCGGATCTCTGATTTGCTGATTTCAGGACTGTATTTTGTGTTTCCGAGTTGTCTGATTTGCTGATTTCAGGACTGTATTTTGTGTTTCCGAGTTGTCCAGACCTTGCTGAGATAGAAGGAAGTCTTTCTGCTCATCAGTGGGAGTGGTAAGCTCTGAGCAGCCTATCGCTAGAGGAGTGGTTTCCAGCTTAGGAATTATATATTATTGGCCGTTTTGGGCTGCTTCTATCTCTTTCAACTTTCTGACTTAAAACCCGTGTTTGCATGGGTTTGCGCTTGCTTTACCTCAGCGGATCCTATTTTTGCATCCTATAGAGTTCTACAGCAGCAGAAAGAAGACGGAGACTTTGCTTGATCATAAGTACCTGCTTTTACTTTCTTCAGCTAAATTTTACTTGCAGCACTTCAATTCAGCCGTTTTTACAAGCTTTGGTATTTAATTTAACTGTATTTTGCTAATTTTTCCTTACTGCATTTTACTGAATCGTTTTTTTTCAACTGCATTTACTGTTGTAGGCTACACACTCGAGTGTGCTAGCCTTTTTGTGCTCAGGAATTGTATCTTATTTGCCATTTTGGGCTGCTTCTATCCCTTTCAACTTTCTGACTTAAAAACCTGTGCAGTGCCGCTAAGTTAGGGTAAAGTATTACCGGTGCCTTAAAGCCTGCTCTTCAAATTTTCCCTTAGAACTTGCTAACTTTCATTTCTGAGCACTCAAAATAGACCTTTAAACCCAGCACTTCCTCAGAACCTCTTGCAGCATTTATTGTAAGCAAATCCACTGCTAGGAGCACTAAAAACTTTCCATAAAGGTAACAAAAACAGCTTTAGTACTTAAAAAAAAGCAAAAACAGCTCCAGTACTTAAATAACTAAGCACCTATCCAGGCATGTCTAAAGGTCAGTTCCCTATGCTTTCTCCTGTTAACCTGGTGAACCTGGGCATCCTGAAGCAATGTGCCAATTGCCTCATTTATACAGAGAGCCCTCTCCTCCTACCTCCAAAACACTTCCACTTGTGAGAGATGCAATTACATAGCCAAACTAGAGGCCATGATCTCTCCAACCAAGACTAGGTTAGCCAGTCAAGAGGAGAAGGTTAACACATGCATCACACCACATAGAACACATAGCTCCCCAGATCACACACCACACCACCTCTCACATAGCAATACAAAACGCACACCCACTTTTACGGAGGCACTCAATCAAAATCTGCCCAAACAACAAAGACTTCCAAAGAAGAAACGCAAGCAGCCATCTCATACAAACATAACCCACAAGACACACAGCCCACATAAACAGTGTGCCACTCAGCCTAAGCCCCTATGGCAAAACATTTTACCCAACACACTAGTCATAGGTGACGCAATAGTAAGGCACACCAATGTCCCACTCACTAGGTTGAATAAGGAGAAAGTTACGGTCAGCTGCCTGTCGGGTGCCAGGATTTGCCACATAACACATGCACTTGGGTCTGTCCACAACAAGTACAAATATGACTCTGTCATTGTCCATGTTGGTGTGAACAACCTAAGTTATACCTCCCTGGGCTACATAAAGACATGGAATAGCTCTCGGATCTTGTAGCCCAGGCAGGTATGACCCTAGCCCTGAGTAGCATCCTACCATCACCCAAAATGATACCACAGTACAAGCAGAAAATGACTGACTTCAATAATTGGCTAAGTTTCTGGTGTTATTCAAAGGGGAACCAGTATCTGTCTGCCTGGGATGACATGATCAACAGACCTCGATGCTTTGCCAGCGACAGCCTGCATCTGTCACCCCTGGGATTCTGGATACTGGCCAAGCCTCTTGCCATCCCTATAGTGCCTTTTTTAGGCAATGCCCTGAAGACAAATTTAGCACCGTAACAACTGCAAGCAAGCGCAACCTGAGGGTTATGCTACTCAAACACTAGAAGTCTAAATCTCAAAATGCACTCGCTTGAGTCGCGCCTTAAACTGGAGAACATCAACCACTGTGCAGTAACAGAGACCTGGTTCAAGGCACCGGAGAGCACCCCAGCGCTACAAGGCTACAATGCATATCACACCTTTCGGCCCCTAAATCTGGACCAGAGCTCTAAAGGAGGTGTGGACCGAAACCCCAAAGGCGGTGTTGTATCCTTCATAAAAGATACGTACACCTCCAGACTAGATGCCCAACCTAATGCATCAGAGAAACTTCAGGTACAACACTGGATAAAACTGCAGTCCAGGTTGTAGCCTGCTATAGATCCCCCACAATGTCCCAAGACATTCCTGAACACTCTAGAAAACAGAGGACCCTTATACTGGGAGACTTTAACTACCCCTCCCCATTAGCTGGGAAAATTACTCCTGTTCCAACTAATTTGCTCAACATTTTCTGGAATTCATTAATTCCAACTCCCTGGACCAACTCATTCTCTCCCTCACCAGAGGTAGAAACATTCTCAACCTGGCCATTACAAACATAGGGGACCCACTGCTCTACACCAGTAATCAACTCCTCCCTGGTTAGATCTGACCACAAGTTAATCACCATCGATATCCAAATCCCACCCTCACCCCCATGAAGGAAACCACTGTGAAAAACTTCTCCAAAGCCAATTTTGACCATCTAAAGAGAGAAGTGACAAACTTCACATCATCCATGCAAATGGGGAATGGGTGTATGGCTGCTGAATCATACACCAAGGCACTGTATGAGCATTTACACAAGTGCATGGATTGGGCCATACTAAACAGAACCAAGATGCTGTCCTCCAAAAAAAGGAAGCCAATCTGGTGGTCCCCTGCCATTAACAAACTCTACAACAGAAGGAAAAAACTGTTGCAGAAAAGGGTAAAGTACCAAGAGTGGAAAAATTCCCTTGTAAATCTCAGCAAAAAACAGATCCCTCATCAAATCCTCCAAAGCTAGTTACGAAACCTAAATTGCATAATGATACTAAGAAAACCACAAGATATTCTTTAATTATGTCAAGAATCTGCATAACAATACACAGAGTTGCTCTGAGCTACTGCACAATGGCACCGCTTATACTGAACCAACTGATATTGCCAATATCTTGGCCGACAGGTTTAGTGCAAATTTTACCCCGCCCCTTCAGGCCCTAAAGGGCCCATCCCAATACCCGAGGAATGCCAAATCCCTAATATCACGGCTGCACAGGTAGAAACCGCACTGCCCAAAGGCTGACTAACCTGATCTGTAAGGCTATGGAGCGCATCATTATGGACCTTATAAACAGGGATATAGCAAACCTTCAAACCCTGGACCCCATGCAGTTTGGTTCTGTGAAGGGGAGATCATGTCTGTTCAACCTGATAGACTTCTTCGAATCTCTCACCAGAGCGGTGGATGAAGGCAAGGTAGTCCATACAGCCTACCTCAATCTAGCCAAGGCCTTCAACACCATCCCCCATTCAGGGATCATTGATGGACTCACTAACCTAGGCATTAACCCCTACATCAGAAGATGGGTTGCCAACTTGCTCATGGACAGAACCCACACGGTGAAAGTAGCGGACTCCAAATCTGACTACCGGGCAGTTACAAGTGGTGTCCCACAGGGATCTGTTCTGGGTCCTCTCTTGTTTGGCATCTATGTCTCTGAAGTTCAAGCCAACACAAAGGGACTCAGGTTAACCAAATTCACAGATGACTGCAAACTGGGAGCTATTACTGATTCTCAAGCTGATGTAGACATCCTATAAAAAGGTCTCAGAGACCAACAACTGGTGCCTGAACCATGGCCTTACGCTCAATGCTAAAAAGTGCATAGTCATTCCCTTCGGGAAAAAGAAGGTGCCCATGAACTACTACATCGACGGTAGCCCACTTAACTCTGAAGGTGTGATAGGAGATCTAGGGACACAGGTAGAAAGCAACCTCTCCCTCGACAACCATGTTGCCACTGTCATTAAAAAGTCCTTCTACATGGCACACCTCATTACAAAAGGTTTCTCATCCAGGAAGAAATCAATCTCTCTCTCTCTACTCTTCCCTCATTAGATCCATTATAGAGTACAATGCCCCATTTGGCATGCACCTCACTAGACACTTACAACTGGAGAGGCCACAAAAATTCCTTACAAAGAGGATCCTATGACTCAAACACATGCCCTATACAGAAAGACTCAAAACACTCAGGCTTTACTCCGTCTCATTTTGCCTACTTAGAGGCGATCTCTGCTTGACATACAAAAACCCATGTCTGACCCAGTGTTGCTAGACATGCTTCATCTGAAAGTCTCAATCCCTCTGCACCTCACACTCCAAAGACCTCAACCTCATCACCACAATAAACAGAACCTGCTGGAGGGACAGGTTCCTAACTCACAGACTTCCCATACTCTGAAATAAACTCCTCATTCACATCAAGCAAAGCACCTCACTAGCCCTCTTCAAGAAAAATCTTGACGAGTGGATGGGTAATAGGAAAATCATCCTGGGGATCACTTCAACAGCTTTGCTCAACAGGGGCACAAGGAACTAACGTCCGGTAGCAGGATGACTGGGAATATTCTTGGGCTATGTTTGTATGGCTCCAGGGCCATTAGCTTAGTACTCACCTATGAACAAGACTGTCCTTGTCTGACAGGGAGATGGGAAGTAGGAGCTTATTCTTACTGGGGTTCAGAAGGAACTGAATTGGATGGATATGCCTTCTCCTTCACCATCAAAAGGACTCGCTCAAAAGTGGAAGACGCCATCAGCTCTCCAGGATCCCTAATGTCTTTAGGCAGAAAGAAAGCCCTAGAACAGTGGGATCTTGACCCAGAGGTTGACCTCTGTGCCACGATGTCAAGTGCCAAAGCACCAAGAGGAAGAGATGGCTCTGGCAACTTCGGTATCAACCCATCCCAGTCAGCCCTGGCTGCGAAGCTTTGGCTCAAAGTCTCTTTCAGATCTGAACACAATGGAGACTAAATAGGAATGGAACTTGTTGATGGCTAAGCAACTTGGGCTGTTGGCTCTGTGAAAAGCGCTCCAGGACAGATCTGAGCCAAGATAGCTGGGTCCAAAACATGGACAGGGACTGGATAAGTAACAGGATGAGGGCTAGTTGGCCCACCACTCGGCGTGTTCCTAGAATATGGTACTGAAAGAATCCTGAGCTGGACCTGCATTCTAAGGAACTTCCTCATTATTCTGTAGACAACTTGCTTGGTCAGGGTTCTGGATAACATAATCAAAGATGCCATCTAAGGTGGTCTTGAGTACCTATGTTCCTGGAGGATGGGTAAGTAATCTAGGTATCACTGGGTTTGGGGAGAACCACGGCCAAGACGGTGATGGACAAATCCGAGGAAGTGTCTTTTCCGAACACTGATGAACTTTGGGATTTGACCCGGACAACAACTTCGGATCGGAGAAGTGCTTTCTAGACTTTTCCAGATTAGATTTCACCTTGTCCTTTATATTTTCTCTTTGTCCTTAATATTTTCCTTATTTTTCTCTTTCTCCTTTTCTTTTTACTTATCCTTGGGCATCTTGCCTTTGTATGCTGGATAGGAGGCATTGGAAGAAGTGGATGGTACTGCAGACCTAGTCTAAGGGAGAAGACAACCATTAACAATTAGTTTCTCTTGCCTAATCTAGACAGCTGAGGAGTAGACAGAAGCACAAGCCTGATACAGTGTCAAGATGGGCAGTATGAATCTTGGGGGGGCTTGCATCCATACTCAGAGCACTTCTTGAATCCTTGGCCATTCAAACTCCTATATCTAAGAAACTCACACACTCTAAACAATTATGAGTAAATAATACACTATCCTACTATATGTACAACTGTAAACAATTCTAAGAGCTACAGAATGCTATAATTATAAAAACAGAACACACACTGCAAAGTCTAACAGCTAACCTAACAAACTAATCAAATTCTAAGTGCAAATAAATTTTAAACCTAGTCAAATATATAACACTAGAGAGAAAAAAAATCTCTTGGTAGAGGGAAGAGAGAGATACTAATAGTGATATCCACTAGAAAAAGATACAGCGATTGGGGGCCCTTAACACAACAGAATTCTTCAGGCAGCAAATGGGACAGGAGGTACTGAGGAGGAGTTCAGGGAATTCTAGGTAGGGAAGGGAGTCAGAGCCCTGGAACCAAAGAGCTTCAGAGATGGTGCTCAGGACAGATCCAGTTGGATACAGCACATGTTTGAACTGGACAACATTGGATCAAACTATAATCTAGCTTCCTATAAATTAACATACTCTTAAAATGAAATAATGGTTAAAAAAAAAAAAAAAAATAATAGTTTGGTCAGTCATTGCCATAAATAAGCTAAAAGAATAAAGTGGTACTGAAAATATTATGTCAAATTAATATTTCATTATATGAAATCATATACATCAAATTAACATTCTAATGTTTCTAAGAGTTCATAAACAACCCAACCTTTTCGGTAACAAAATTTGCATCTATGTATGTGATCCCACCATTTTCATCATCTTTTTTTATTTGTACTGTGGAAAAAAATCTTCCACTATGGAGCTTTCAGTTAGTACATGTTTAAGGACACACAACCTTCTTATAGGACTTTTCAGCAAGCAATAATGCCAGACAGAATAGGGCATTATCAGGGAAATTACACACTCCCATGGGTACTTGTCAGGCCTGAGACCGCAGGTATTAATGGTCTGTTAAAATTGTTTTGTATTTTTTTAAATAATTTTGATGTAAAATAGTTCCTCTGCCTAATGTTCCAAAGTTACTGTAGCATATGTAATTTGTAAGATGAAACATCCAAATATTTCTACAAACACACAGGTTCAGAAGCACAGAGACATGCACACACATACATTGAGATAGACACATGCCCAAACCAGGCAGTTACAGACACTGCTGAATATACCCCAGATGTTTCACCATAATCATAGATTCATTACCAAACATATCCCTTACCTCTGCGATAAACATTCACTAAATCTCAAGCAGAGTAAAACCCTTTCTACCTCCAAGGTGGACCTAGATAACTAGAGGGACAGCCTCAAGTTTTTCCCAGTACATCATGTCTTGCCCTCCTAAAGCCTGGATAGAACTTTGTTAAAATCCTTGCGAAGAACACTATTCAGTCTACAGTCCGATTGCCTTGTACTTTCATACTAATCTAAATAATAATAATAGATGCAGCTGCACTCTGTAGAAACAAGTGCAGGACAAACCCCAGAAACAAACACACATGGTAGACCCATATTATCAACAAGTTTTATCATAAAAGGAAAAAATATTTAGCCAAACCTAACTCAGACATTCCAACATTTTTCTTAAAAAATTCTCAAATTACAAAATGAATTTAAAAATCATTACTACTTCCTCTTAAGACTAACTATAACTCACAAAAAATAAACAATATCAATCAAATTAAGCAAGTCACAGAGATGTACAGATTACATTCTATGAAGATGCATCTACAAAGCTAATATCCTTGATACTTGGTTTCATATTCTTGAAGATATAGAGATGGTCAAACCTCAAATTTTCATTTCTTTTAAAAGTTGCCATCAAAACAAATGCCCAAAACTCCTCTCCTCTTCTTTATGATGGCACCCTTTCAAAAAATTCCAAAAAATGTATAAAAGCATCACTCTAACACTGCCTAAAAGCATCTGGATGCCCAAATCAATATGGATTGCATACAATACACTTTTTTTTCAAACAAAATGGTGGAGTTAGTCTTCCTGATTTTTATTTGTACCAATTATCGATTCTAACAGACTTTTACAGATAGTTGCATTTACTCATCAACATAATTTATGGTGTCCACACTGGATAAGGATATGTGCTAGCACAATAAATTCCTACCCTTGTAACCCCCTTGGCCAATCCATTTCTAAACTACAAAACCCCAAACCAAGTTAAAATACTTGATACGATAATTAATATGCTCTTGTCATTTCATATTTTTACTAAAATTTGGATACACTGACCCAATCCATCAGTTATTTCAGCCAATAAAATGAAATCCTAATGTTACACTATCAAACATACTTATCTCAATTTCCTCTACTTCAAAAAAAAATAAATGACTTGCTAACATTTTCTCCAGCATCAACAGAACAAATCAGACTAAACAACAACCTTCCCAAAAAAGAAGTTGTCTTACCATAACGTTCCATCTGTGTTGTTGATCTTTCATTCATCATCAATGGGTTCGGTTCCGAGCCCTCGGAACAGAGTCAGCCTAGTACCAAGCTCACTCCAGCCATAAAACTCTCGAGCTAAGCTTCTACCCATAGTGCCCTTTTCCCTTTTACCTCAGATCGAGTTTGCCCATCTTGTACTAGTAAAGCAGAGGCCATTTCTGTGCAAATGCCCTAACTCACCACCTGGACCCAAAGCATCCCCCAGGAGCCTTTGGAGGGGGAAGGAGGGTGGGAAGTGCTGAATGAAAGAAGATCAACAACACAGATGGAATGTTATGTTAAGACATAACTTCTTTATCTGATGTTGTTAATCTTCTTTCCATTCATCACTGATGGGACAGAATCCCCAGCTACCTTGTGTTCCTTGGGCGGCCCTTATGGAATAAAGTACAGTTTTGTACCTACCATAAATGTAGATGTTCGAGTGCTAATACAGCTGCAGTAATCACAGATGGGTTTTCTGCCGTCAGGCGGTCCCTCAGTCGGCCGAATTCCAAAGTCTTGGTCCGGCGTCGGTTGTCGTCGCTTTCTCTTCTGACGTCAGTGAGGCCAGAGTATATAAGACACAGCCGACGCCATGTTCTTCAGTCTTTCTTGCCCCAGATGTCAGGTGCCCCCAGAAGGAAGGCAATACATAAATTATGCTTATATGTATATACAAGCAATGCAATATAATCCAAAATCAGTGGTTGCAAGCAAATAAAACATAGCAGGATAACCCAGTCAGGTTGTATGAAGAGGTTGTTAGGCCCCATGCCTTTACCAAGTGGGGAAGGAGGGAGGAAAACCTGTACTGCAGCTGTATTAGCACTCGAACATCTACATTTATGGTAGGTACAAAACTGTACTATGTTCATCGTGCATACAGCTGCAGTAATCACAGATGGGTAGAGTCCCAAAGCTACGCACAGGGTGGTAGGTACTAGGAGGAACTGGGTTGAGCCAGAATGCCCTGCAAAACAGCAGTGGCAAAGCCTGCTCTTGTTCTGGAATATAAAGGCAGGTGGTAGTGCTTTGTGAAGGTATGTACAGAGCTCCAAGTGGCTGCCTCCAAAATATCTTTGGTAGGAACTCCTCTGAGGAAGGCTGTAGAGGTAGCTGTGGCCCTGGTGGAGTGTGATCTGATACCTGTAGGAACAGATTTCCCATGATAGGAATAACAAAACCGTATGCAGTGGCCTATCCACTTTGAAATAGTCTGCTTGAAAACTGGCTTCCCTTGAGCCCCTACAGCATAGGACACAAAGAGTTGTTCTGATTTCCTGAAGGACTTTGTTCTGTCCAAATAGTAACGTAGCTGCCTATGGATGTCTAAAGAATGTAGCAGCCTTTCCCCTTTGTTTTGAGGACTGGGGTAAAAGGTAGGAAGGTGTATGGCTTGATTTAAAGCTACCCTGGATACCACTTTAGGCATAAATGATGGGTTGGTACGAAGACAAACCCTGTCCTGATGGAACATGAGAAAGGGCTGCACCGCCATGAGTGCCTGTAGTTCCGAAACTCTCCGAGCTGAAGTGATAGCCAGAAGGAAGGCAGTTTTCCAGGACAAATATTGTAAATCTGTTGAGGCAGCTGGTTCAAAAGGAGGCAATGTTAATTTTTCTAGTATGTAATTAAGATCCCAGGCTGGTATTGGTTGTTTCCTTGGTGGTCTTATATTCTTAGCCCCTCTGAGGAACTGTCGTAAGAGTGGGTGAGAAAATAAAGGAGGATCCGTGTTGAATTCTGCAGAAATGGCTGAGGCATGGGTTTTATGGAAGAAAATGAAAGTCCACTGTTCAGCAGCTCAGCTAGATACTGTAATATCTGAGGCAAGTTCAGTTTTCTAGGGTCCTGGCCTTTTTTCTCATTCCAAGAACAAAACCGCTTCCATTTTGCGGAGTAAGCTTTTCTAGTAGATGGCCTTCTGGCCTCCAAAATGACATCCTGCACCTCCTTGGAGAGTAGGGTCTGTTGTGGTGTTAAGGAATTTTCCATGCAGCGAGATTGAGTGTTTTCAGCTGACTGTGAAGAGTTTTGTAGCTGTGCTGAGTCAGCAGAAGAGGCATTAGAGGCAGGGACCAGGGAGGAGTATGTGTTAGGCTCCTCAGGAGTGGGTACCAGTGTTGCCTTGGCCAATCTGGAGCAATCAGTATCATCTTCGGTCTGTCTGCTCTTGCTTTCAAAAGCACCTTGGGCAGAAGAGGCAGAGGTGGGAATGCATAAACTGTCCATGCTGTCCAACTGAATGAAAGGGCATCCACTCTCCAGGCCTTTGGATGAAAGGTCCTCGAACAAAACTTTTCCAATTGATGATTCCTGTGGGAGGCAAAAAGATCTATGTCTGGCCTCCCCCACGCTTGGATTATTTCTGTGAACACCTGAGGATGTAACCTCCATTCGTGTGGATCTGTCATATTTCTGCTTAGATCATCTGCCAGTGTGTTTTCCAATCCTGGCAAGTACTGTGCTTGAAGTTCGATTTGCCATTCCAGAGCCAAGTTCCAAAGAGACATGGTTAGTCTGCACAAGGGGTATGAATGTGTTCCTCCTTGTTTGTTTATGTACCACATTACCGTGGTGTTGTCTGTTCTCATCAGTAATTGTCCTGGATGCAGGAAGTCCTTGAAAGCTGTAATTGCATTTATTACTGCTAGCATTTCTTTTTGATTGATGTGAAGGTGCTTTTCCTTTTGGGACCATTTGCCCTGAATGCACCTGTCCCGTCATGTGCTTCCCCCAGGCGTAATCTGAGGCGTCTGTTGTGATGACTTGCTTTGCTTGAGGCTTGCAGAATGGGAGGCCTGTGTTTGCTTGACATGCTTGGGCCCACCATAGAAATTCCTTTTGCAAACATGGAATTATTGGTATTATTGTTTCCAAACTGTGACTATGTTGAGACCATAGGTTTTTTAGGTACCATTGAAGTTTCCTCATATGCAGCTTTGCACATGGGATTAAAAGAATGCAAGATGCCATGAATCCCAGAGCCTGCAGGATTTTCCTTGCAGTAAGCCTGGTACATTTTGCTAGTATTTTGAAGTACTGAGATAGTTGCCCCTGTTTTTCTGGCGTAAGGTAGGCCATCTGGGTGTTTGTGTCCAAGTTGGCACCCAGGAAATTTATTTTCTGAGATGGTGTTAGCCTTGATTTCTCTTTGTTGATTGTGTATCCCAGAGAAAGCAGTAACCGTGTCACATATGCCAGATGTTCCAGAAGTATGTGCTTGCTGTCCGCTTGGATCAGGCAGTCGTCCAGATAAGGGTAAATTTGTATCCATTTAAGTCTGCATTAGGCAATCACTGATGCCAGGCACTTTGTGAATACTCTGGGCGCAGTAGATAAGCCAAAGGGCAATGCAGAGAATTGATAGTGGATTGAACCTGCAAGAAATCTGAGGTATCTTCTGCAGCTTTGTCTGATTGGGACATGCAGGTATGCCTCCTTGAGATCCAATGTTACCAGCCAAAACTCCTTGCCCAGCATGGGAAGAAGCTGCTGTAATGTGAGCATCTTGAATTTTGGTACGAGTAGAAATGTGTTCAGGATGGATAAGTCCGAAATGGGTCTCCAGTCGGTTCCTTTCCTTGGTACCAGAAAAAGTCTTGAATAAAAACCTTGACCTTGTTCGTGAGTAGGTACCTCTTGAATAGCTCTCATGCTTATGAGCTTTGAAATTTGCAGTTGTGCCTCTGCCCTTTGATTTTGTGGCAGATTTGGCATGCCTCTCATTTTTGGAAGAGTGTGAAATTGAAATTTGTAGCCTCTGTTTATAATGTCCAAGATCCATTTGTCTGTTGTGTCAATATGCCAATTGTTTGCAAATAATGCTAGCTTTCCTCCCAAAGGTGCTGCCAGCTGAGACATGCTTGGCATGGAAATGAGGGAGCCATTGGGTTTGCTTCCTGTATTGTTGTGCACTGTCTTCGCCACCTCTTGGTGCTGGAGTTTGCCATTGTCGGCCTCTATATGATCCTTGTGATTGCCCTCTGCCCCTTGTGCGTCTGTATCTACCTCTTTGGGGCTTGTCAGTGGCTGGAAAGGACCAGTTTTTTGAAGGCCAATTTCTGCTAAAACGTGGTGGTTGGACCTGTAAAAAAAGCTTTGACAGTTTGCATAGATTTGGCTTTTTTTCCATTTTCCGTAGTATCTCCTCAGCATTAGTACCAAACAGCACATCCTTTTGTAAAGGAGCATCTAGAAGTTTAGCTTTCACATGATCAGGCAAATTTTGTTCCCTAAGCCAGGCATGTCTGCGAATGACTGATCCTGTAGCAGCCGCTCTACTTGAGGCCTCTAGGGCATCATAACCACATTGTAAGGTGTGTTTACCCACTTGCTCTGCACTATGCATCATATCCTGTAACTCCTTCAAATCTAGTTGTTCAGGTTGAGACATTTTATTCCTTAATTGTGATAACAGGAACTGCTGATATTTAAGCATATGAAACTGACAATATAAGGCCCTCATGGCTAGGGTGGCCGAGGTATATACCTTTTTTCCCCACCTTTCTAAAGATCTTGACTCTCTTTCTGCTGGAAGTGGATTCTTGGCAGTGGAGGCCTTCAATCCCTTGGGGCCTTGGGAAATGGTTTCAGGGTCAGCATTATGGCTTTTGAATAGAAATTGGTGAGAGTTAGGTACTCTGTACCTATCAGGTTTGACTGGTGCAGGAGGCAGAGAATCCGGGTTAAGGCAAGCCTCCGAATAAACATCATCAAGTATGTCCAAAACAGGGGGTATCGCCATAGGTCTGTGTTGAGGTAACAAAAGAAATTCCCTAAGTCTTTTCTTGGAATCTGAAAAGTCTTGGCCTTCCCAATGGAAGTGTTCCCTCAAAGTGTGCAAGGTTTCCCCAAAGGAAAAATCCTCAGGAGGAGATACAGAAGGAATGGACTGCTCTGCATCCGAATCCTCAAAAGGGGAGTAAGAGTATTCCTCTACATCAGAATGTTCTGATAAAATGGATCCCTGATCAGAAGAGGGAGAATCTTCCTCCACTCTGGGTCTCTTGTCAGGAGGGGGTTGAGAACCCCTGATAAGAGTAATTAAATCCTCAGCCATTATAAGCATCTGTTTTTTAGGCATGGGACCTGGAGATGGGCCCTGTGCAACAGGCCTCTGGGGATGCCTGGCTGCTTTGGATTTAGTAAAGGCCTTAATAGAAAAAGAAGATGAGGGTCTAAAGACACCATGGGTGGAAGTGGACCTGTCCACATTAGTAGGCTCAACATTAGCAAAGGCTTCGGTGGTTGTAGTCTGGGAAAGGGCCGAGGTCCCAGCGGTCTCGGGTACAGAGGACACCGCCAAAGGAGTGTCGTCAGTAGTCAGGGACTGCAAAGGCGTCTCGCTGAGAACCGGACCACGTGTAGCCTGCTTTGGCGTGGTGTCGGCGGGCCTCGCGTGTCGGTCCTTGTCCTTGCGTTTTTTGGACAAAACGGTAGTCGGAGTGTCCGACATTTTATAATCAAAGGCTTTACCAAAATAGTGTTGGGCGAACTCCGCCCGACGCTTAATAGTGCGTTTATTGAAGGTAGCGCAAAAGCGACAGCCCGAGACGTCGTGGTCTGGGCCTAAACAAGGTATGCAGAGGGAATGGAAATCCTTATGCGGTATTTGCTTCCCACAAGAAATACAATTATTAACTTTTTCTGACATCGGTCTGAGGCGAGAAAAGTTTCCCCAACGGGGTACTTAGCTTTAATGAAGACTTCGGTTTCCAATATTTCCGTAATTCAGGAGCTGGCCGACCGGCACTTGCGAACTGCTTCTGCTTCGGGCACCGCGCGGCAAAAAAGACTGAAGAACATGGCGTCGGCTGCGTCTTATATACTCTGGCCTCACTGACGTCAGAAGAGAAAGCGACGACAACCGACGCCAGACCAAGACTTTGGAATTCGGCCGACCGAGGGACCGCCTGAGGGCAGAAAACCCATCTGTGATTACTGTAGCTGTATGCACGATGAACATCGTTCTTGAGCACCACTGAGCCGAAGGCAGCTCTTCCTCTGGAGACCACATCCAATTAGTAATGCTTAATAAAGTGTGGGGGTTAGCCCATGAGGCTGCTGCACAGATATCCATAGAAGCTCTGGAATGGAAGGCTACAGATGTTGCCACAGATCTGGTAGAGTGGGCTTTAACATTCTGTGGTATAGGTTTTTTGCAAGTGAACAGACGTAGCATATGCAGTCCCTTAGCCATTTTGATAAAGTGACCTTGGAGAGACAATTTCCCATTCTAGGCACAGATAAGGAAATGAAAAGTTGGTCAGTTTTACATATTACTTTGGTTTTGTCTAAATAAAACCTCAGTTGTCTGTGTACATCCAAAGAATGTAGACAGTATTCCCCTTTATTAGTAAAATATGGGATAAATACTGGCAAATCAATGGTCTGATTGATGGAAAATCTGAAACCATTTTGGGGAGCATTTTAGGGAGGGAAGATGGTTTGTCCAGAGTGATACTCTGTCCTTGTGGATGACTAAAGGTCTGAAATTCGTCTGGCTGACGTGATGGCTACCAGGAAAAGGGACTTCCAAGATAAGAATTTGAGGTCGCACTTTGTTGCAGGTTCAAAAAGAGGTTGAGTTAAGGACTGAAGAATTAACGTGAGGTTCCATGGCTTTATAGGTTGTGACTGGAGGCCTAATGTGAGAGATCCTATTAAGAAAGGTTTTGCATAACTGAAGCGAAATGAGGGGAGAGTCATCCAACCCATCATGATGGTTAGAGATAGCTGCTAGATGTACTCGTATGGTAGAAGCTGCAGCTCCATCTTCAAAGAATTTTGACAGGTACTGTAAAACTGCTGAAACTGGAGCAGAGTACGGATCTAGCCTCCTTTTCTTAGACCAAATAGAGAACCTCTTCCATTTGTCTAGATATAGTCAATCTGTTGGACAGTTTGTGAGAGGCCAGGATAATGTCACGTACAGGTGAGGGAAGGTTATCCTGCCTGGTAATCAATGGAAGTGGAGAAACCAAGCTGTCAAGCTTGAAACTGGAAAGGTCCAGGTGACTCAAACCTTGGGGGTGAAAAATCAGGTCTGAAAGAGGGTCCAGAATCCACGGTCAACATAACAAATGAGGCTGAAAGAAGGGGAACCAAACTTGTCTAGGCCAAAAGGGGGCTACGAGGATCACTTTGCATTTCAACCGAACTGCTTTCTTTATGAATTGGAGAATCAGAAGGATGGGGGGATAGGCATATAGCAGTCCCGTGGGCCAATCGTGAATCAGTGCGTCCCTCGAGGACTCTCCCTGTGGGGGGAATAGGGCAAAATAGCTGCTGCATTTGTTGTTTGACGGGGAGGCGAATAGGTCGCAGCAAGGCTGGCTCCAACAGCTGAAAATTTCTGCCGCTATGTCGGGACTGAGGGAACACTTGTGAGGTAGAAGAATACATCTGCTCAACTTGTCTGAAATCACGTTGGAATTCCCAGGGATATGCATTGCAATCAGAAAGTGGTTGGAAGCCATCACCCACTGCCAAATTCTCATGGCCTCTCGACACAGGGAATAGGACTTGGTATATCAACAAGCAAGGAGGAGCAAAGACCACCGATATGTTGTCTGACTGAACTGTGATCATTCCAGAAGGAAGAGCAGATTGGAATGCTTACAATGCTAACAGCACCACTCTCAATTCTAGAATGTTGATATGTAGGTTGTCCTCCAAAATGGATCATGTGCCTTGGACTGTCTTTCCCTGAAAATGCCCCCTCCCCCCATCAGGGAAGCATCCGTGGCCACAATGGCCTTGGGTTGGGGGAGGTGGAATGGACAGCTCCAAAGTTCTGTGTCTGGCCTTATCCACCAAAGAAGGTCCTGCTTGCAACAATTGCTTATCTGAATTTGAAACCACTGAGGGTGGCAGTTCGGAAACCACTGAGATAGCAGAAGCCATTGAAGTATTTGCATATGCAGTTTTGCAAGAGTCACTATTAGTATGGGAGCTGCCATGGATCCTAAAACCTGAAGAATCTCCCTTGCTGAGGCTTTGTTTTGACAGAGTATCACCAGGAGCTGGAGCCTCAATCTCTGAAGTCTATGAGCTGGGAGTGACACCAGACTAGAACGGCTGTCGAAGACTGCTCCAATGAATTCTATGTTCTGAGTTGGAGCAAGGCTGGGATTTCTCCCAGTTTATCGTTATCCTCAAAAGTCTCGCCAGGGAGAGAGTGTGTGTACTGCAGGACTGTTACCAGAAGATGCTTGGTGGGAGCGGTAAAGAGCCAATCATCCAAATATGGAAACACCTGGAATCCTTGCAGTCTCAAGTGAGCTGTAACCACTGCCATGCACTTTGTGAACACTCTGGGGGCTGCAGAGTGTCCGAACAGCAGGGCACAAAATTGGTAGTGACTGACTCCTAGCCAGAAGGGAAGTAGACTCCTGGAGCGTTTGTCCATTTTGATGTGGTAATACACATCCCAGAGATCTACCGAACACATCCAATCACCTTCCCTTAGGAAAAGGGAGAATGGACTGAACCGTGACCATCTGGAATTTTGTTTGGGCAACAGACTTGTTTGAGATCCAGAATTGGTCTGCAGTCCCCTGTCTTTTTTGGCACCAAAAAGAATCTAGAGTAGAATCCGGATCCGCACTGGTCTGGTGGGACTAACTGGATGACTCTTTTTGATGCAGCTTTTGTATTTCTGCAGCTGCTTCTTCCCTCTGACTGGGTGGAACGTCGGGAAGTTTTGTCGGAAGTTTTGGATAAGTGAGAGGAATGGTGTAGCCTCGTTATGATCTTCTGCACCCAACGGTCGGAAGTTACTGAATGCCAGGCAGCATGGTGCAGAGTGAAATGACCCCCGACTTCTTCCAGAGGAAAGCAATCAGGCCGCTCTTCAGGAGCACTGGTAAGGCTGCCCAGAGAAAGAATCCCTGGGTGATTACTTGGACCCCGCTGCCTTGGTAGGGGTGTCTTCCAGAATTGTTTCCCCCCTCTGTCCCTGGGGGTATCATCGCCACATGTGGCACAGAAATAACCTGAGATTTTTTTGTGCCACATTTTTCTGCTCCTCTGGTTCCTGGAAAAGGAATGTTGAGTATTGGAAAACTGTAGACCTACGGCAGACAGTGTCTTAGCATCCTGCTCACACCTGGCCAAGATGTCTTTCACTTTGGGGCCAAAAAGGGAAGATGCTTCGATTGGAGCATTCAGGAAGGAATACTTGAAAGGGTCCGTGAAGTTACAGAGGCACATCCAGGCATAGCGTCTCATAACTATGCCTGAACCAGCCACTCTAGCCACCCCTTCAGTTGCATGAGAGAGCAACTTTATGGATGAATTGGAGATAGATTCCAGGGTTGCTAGCTGCGAGGCAACTTTGTTCCTTACCTCGTCAGACACCTGTCCTGCGAGTGATCAAGAGAGCTTGGAAACCAAGTCTCTTTGGAGCCTCATAAAATGTGCCAAGTAATTCAGAGACCGTATGGCAAAAGTCGCTGAAGCAAAAACTCACTTTCCTAATCTGTCCACAGCCCGGGACTCTCTGTTGGGTGGATGAACAGTATGACTCTCTTCGGCGAGATCCTTCTTCTTGGCCGCCGCCACCACCATAGCATCGACTGGTAAACCTCTTAACCAATGAGGGTTTTCCTCAGGGGGGTAGTACCTTGTCAGGTCTCTGAGGGATCGACTTAACGGAATCAGGGTTCTTCCAGGCCCGCTGCATCACCAGTTGTACTAACTTGTCTGCAAGCGGGGTCACCCAAGAGGTAGATGGTCGGGCACGGAAAGCCTGCAGAAATACTGACTCCTCGGAAGAAGGGTTAGTGGGCTTCCAATCACTCCTCTGTTTCAACATCTCAAGGATGTCCCCAAAGGAGACACCATCAGGGAGTGACCGTGGGGACCATTCACCATCTTCGAAAACTGTATCCTCTGTCAGGGACTCTTCAGGGGAGTCTATGTGCTTCTCCTCTTGCACTATCTCTTCCGTGGGGGCTCCTCAGTGGGGGCTTCTGAGGACGACTCTGAAGAAGGGGCGCCCTGTAACAGGGTCTCCTGCGACTTTCTTGCCCGGTGTCTTGAGGCGGTGGGCTTTTGTCAGCTGTAGCTCATGGGGAAAAGAGGTCTGGGGTTCCAACGCTGGTGGAATGCTTCCAGAAGCAAGTGCCCTCTCCATAGCTTTGAAAGCAGGTCCACCCAAAGAGGGACGGGAGCCCAGAACAGAGGACAACCTTGGAACCGGGGTCATACCCTGCTCCGTCGAACCCGCTCCTGAGGATGGAGCCTCAAGCAGGATTGCTGCAGACAGAACTCCCGGCACCGTGGATGGAACTGTAGAAACACTCGGAACCATGCCCCAAGCCGAAGAGCCTGTAGGCCAATCACGGGATTGAGGAAGGCCCGGTTCAGCGGGGACCGAAGGCCAAAGGGACAGTCCCGGAGTCCCAGTAAGGTCCACTACAGGTGCTGAGATGGGGGAGGGGTTCAGAAAATGTCATAGGTGAAAACTTTGGAAACCAGTATGGTCAAAGGAGGAGAATAGGATGTAGTCCGTGGAGAAGCCAACCCAAGTCCTGCAGGTGGATGGATCCTAGGAGTGGGTATCCCCCTGGCGGTCAACAGCTGGTCCACAAGATGCACCACGTCAAGCTCAGAAAGACTCCTGGTGGATCTAGTGGATACTCCCGACGGGGAGTCAGGTCATTCTAGGAATGGACTGTATACTTACCCTAGAACTGGATCTCTTGATGGAGTATCGAGTCCATGGTGTGGAATCTACCAGCTCCGATATCTCAAGTTTGGAGACGGAAGAAGTGGCGTCAAAATTGTCATTATCGGGACCGTGAAAGGACTCTGTGCCAAAGGGGTATTCAGAACGGACACGGAAGGTTCAGTAGCAAGTGTAATCACAGAGATGGGCATTGAAGGCGTGCACTGTGCCGAAGCAGCACTCGGTGCCGAAGTCGTAAATCTTTGGAAGGTCAGCAGTTGGTGCCGGAGACCGTATCAGAGCCGAAACTGGTGCCCATATAGGAAAAGTCGTAGTTGCAGTGGAAGAGGTCGGGGTCGATGAGGCGGACTTATGCTTCGAAGATAATTTAGGTACCTTAGGCTTTACAGGTTTGCCCTGGTCACCCAACGGTGAAGAGGGAACAGAGTGAGACCTTTTCTTATCCTTGGTTGGAGGAGATGAGACCTCCATTGCAGAAAGGGCCTCTGAAAAGGGATACTTAAGGAGGCCCTTCAGAATCAGCTTGTTTTTGCGCTCGTTCAAGGTGCGTTGGCTAAAACTTTGACAAATCACACAAGGGGGTTGCACCGAAAGATGGGGCACCCCCAAACAATAAACACAGTCATCGTGGGAATCACTGTTAAGCAGTTTACCCTTATATGAAGTACAATGCTTAAACCCAGACATGCTCTTTGTATCAGACATCATGACTAAAACACACACGTTAGATAGAAAACTAAGGCAAAGAGTTCTGATTCTACTATATCTATGTCTAATATGTCTATAGATCCACTATATCTAAATCTATATCAAAAACACAAGTTAGCTGAAAAAGGAAAGAAGAAGAAATACCAATGATGGTATTTAAGAAATACCACAAGGGGAGGAAGAAAGGCTGTACTACCTATGGTACCTAAAAATTACCAAATGTGTAGAAACAGAAGAGTAAAAAGGTCTAAATATATCTTCAAATTTAAAGAAATATCAAGATTAAGAACAAGAAATAAGAGATATACAAAATATCCAGAAAAGATATGAAAAGTTTTCCACTTAGTTGAGAGCTTGGCTGAAATGCAGCTTTATGGCTACGCGGCAAATGAGATCTCACAGGGAGAAGGGCACTATGGGTAGAAGCTTAGTTCAAGAGATTTTTGGCTGGCGCAAGCTTGGTATTAGGCCGACTTCGTTCCGAGGGCTTGGAACCGAACCCATCAGTGATGAATGGAAAGAAGATTAACAACATCAAATAGTTATTTATCCTTCAAATGAATTACAAATACTCTTACACCCATCTGAGTCCCATCTTGAAAGTAAAATAATTTTTTTCCAAAGAACTACGATACTCCCTCTGCTCCGACAAAGCAATTTCTAATTCATACAAACTAATTATGAACCATAAATCTCAAAATAATTATATATCCTCCTATTGGACCAATATCTATTCTTCTAACTTCAACAATGTTACGCCAACTAAAATACTTCAGATCCATTCCATTAAAAAAAAATTTTTAAGCTCAACTGATTTCAAATTATGCATATCTAACCCCCTATAAAATGGTCAATTATATCTCTACATATTCATCTTCCTGCACCGCTTGTGGATCAGGCAAAGCTGATTTGTCTCATATTATTTGGGGTTGTAAATATTCTACACAGATTTGGTCTGCTCTACTCAACAAATTAAAAATACTACCGTCTTCAAGAACATAAAAATTTCTTTCTTGGGAATTTGCTATCCTCCATCTTCTGCCAACTGAAATTAATCCGAAAGATCAGAATTTATTGATTTTCATTACAATAATTGGTTAGACTTAAAAACCTCGAACTGGAATACTTTTACTGAGTGCTTGTTAGAATTTCACAACTGTTTTAAGTTCCTAACTCCAACTGTAATAGTAATAAGTGGCAATAAATTTCCAAAAACATCCTATAAATTTAATATTTTTCATAATTCTTAACATATGTGACAGAATAATGCTAATCTAGGTTATAATTCAAGCTTTTAATAGAATGGTAATGCCTTTCCTTTTAACTACTTTGCCCTATCAATTTTGTCTTTGTACCAGCTTGCTTGCAAAACTAATATTTATTGCTTTGTATACAATGTACATAGTTATTTATATTTTCCTAAACTCAATTTTACTAATTGCATTAGTGGTTCATTTCAACTGTGATTTTTATTATTTTTTAAACAAAAACAAACTTTTAAGTATGAAAAACCTACATGGTAGAATCATAATGTCAACAAGCTTTGTAATAAAAGAAAATAATTTTGAACAAAAGTAAGAAGAGTAATTCTCAGAATATTAGTGCCCTTGTCACTGAACCAAACAACTCAGGAGCTGAATAAAATCCATCAAAGCCAAGTATAAGGCTAAAGTAGCTACTCAAGCCAAAGAATCAAAATGCATTCTTTTAGTTATGTTCCTAACTTCAAAACCACAACACAGTACTGCATGGAGCTTATTTTGAATGAGGCTACCTACACTGAGGCTGAAGATACAGCGAACCCACTGGCCGATAAACTTAGCTCTAACTCTCTCCCCATCCATCTGCTCAAGATATACCTAAAACTGGCTTGCCTCCAGCTATCACACCAGACCAAGCCCTAAAAGTACTACAAAAAGCTAAAAATGCTGCATTGATGTGTCCAGACAATATACCTGAATGCATCTTAAATACCATGAAGCACAATTTAGCCACACCACTAACACTGTTGTACCTCAGCCTCCATACAGGTTTTGTACCAAGCAAATGGAGAACAGCTATAGTCATCCTCCTGCATAGGGGAAGATCTTTCACATATCCATGTAATTACAGACCCATAAGACTGACCACCTTCATATGTAAAGCCACGGAAAGACTTATCATGGAATTAATCAGTCAAGATACAGGGAACATTTAGACATAACCATTGCTGGAGCCTTCCTGTGTCCTGACAGAGTGCTCTTCAAACTGTCTGGAGATGTACAGAGCTGAGTATATTTTTCTGGCACTTCAGAGTTGTGCACTGTTATTTTTGCTTCACTGTATAGTTTTTCAGATCTCTGCAGAAGGTGTTGGTTTTCCCATACCCACCCTCCCTATTTCTGTGTTGTTTAAATTTGGAGGCTTTTGCAGTTGCCCGCCCCCACTGTAGATTTGATCTGGGACACTCCCCCCAGTCCCATCTCTTTACCTCATTCTACCCAATAGACTCCTCCTGCACTTGTTTTTAGTCATTTTTAATTTAATTGCAATTTTTCAACTGTTTGGTCTAACATTGCTACATACTCAAGTGTGCTAGCTTGCACTGCATTTCAATTGTTTTTACTGCTGTTTTAGCTACTTTTCTGTATATATATGTTTATATATATATATATATATATATATATATATATATATATATATATACACACATTTCCTGTAACTAGTGTAGTCCAGATTCAGAAGATTGGCTGTATCCAGGACTGTATGTAAGCTTCTGAGCCCCCCCCCCCCAAGCTTTGTGTGTTGGAGGGAAGCCTTCTAGCTCATCAGTGGGAGTGGTAAGCACTAGGTAACCCATCTACCACATAAGGAGTGGTTCTGGCCCAGAAAATGTAGTTATTGGCCGTTTGGGCAGTTTTTCCATCTCTCTCAACTTTCTGATTTAAAAGCCCGCATTTGCACTTGTTTCCCCCCTTTCCTGTAACTAGTTTAGTCCAGATACAGATTCTTAGTTTTAGCACTTGAATTTGCTTATTTGTGATTAGCACTTGTTCATAACTTGTAAGCACTAAATAACTAATTACTACAGCACTCAACCTATCTCATTACCTAGAGAAAAACAGTTTTGGTACTTACTTTCCTCACTTGCTTAGAGAAAAACAGCTCTTGTACTTACTTTCCTCACTTATCTAGAGGAAAACAGTTTTTTATTCAGGCATGTCCAAGGGTCAGCTCCCAGTGTTTTCTCCAGTCTATCTGATGAATCTGGGCATCTTGGGGCAATGTAGCAATTGCCTCATGTACACAGACAACCCTCTCCTCCTACCACCCAACACTACAACCTGTGAGAGATGCACTTATCTAGCCAAACTGGAGGTAAAGCTCTCTCCAATCAAGACTAAACTTGACAGTCAAGAGGAGAAGGTAAACACTTGCACCACACCACACCACACTCATCACATAGTCTCACTAAATCTACACCACCAAAATCCACACATAGAAGCACAAAAACATTTGCGGAGGCTCTCAATAATAATCTGCTCAAGCAACAGAGACCTCCAAAGCAGAAATGCAAGCAACCTCCACCCCCCAACACAACCCAAATGAGACAGAACCCACAGGTTCAGTGTGCCACTCAACCACAGCCAATAAGGCAAAACAACGTACCCAACACACTAGTCATAGGTGGCTCTATAGTCAGGCACACTGATGTCCCACTCACCATGCTAAACAAGGAGAAGTTTACTGTCAGCTGCCTGTCGGGTGCTAGGATCCGCCACATAACCCATATACTCAGGTCACTCCACAACAAGTACAAATACGACTCTGTCATTGTCCATGATGGTGTGAATGACCTGAGACGTACCTCCCTGGACTACATGAAAGAGAGACATGGAAGAGCTCTCCGATCTTGTAGCCCAGGCAGGTATGACCCTAACCCTGAGTAGCATTCTGCCATCACCCAGAATGATGCCGCAGTACAAGGACAAAATGATTGACTTCAACAATTGGCTAAGCTTCTGGTGCCATTCTAACGGGATCCAGTATCTCTCTGCCTGGGATGACATGGTCGACAGACCACAATGCTTTGCCAGAGATGGCCTGCACCTGTCACCCCTGGGATTCTGGATACTGGCTAAGGTTCTTGCCGCCCCTATAGTGCCTTTTTTAGGCAAGGTTCAAATGACAAATTCACCACCGTAACAGGAACAGGCAAGCAAAAACTGAGGGTGATGCTACTCAAGGCTAGAAGTCTAAATCTCAAAATGCACTCACTCGAGGCACTCCTTAAAATGGAGAACATCGATATCTGTGCAGTGACTGAGACCTGGTTCAAGGCTCCAGAGAGCACCCCTGCACTACCAGGCTATAACTCATACCACAATTTTCGGCCATGTAACCTGGACCAGAACACCAAAGGCGGAGGTGTGTCCATATTCATTAAGGATATCCACATCTCCAGGCTAGTTGCTCAGCATAATGCAGCCGAGGTTATCCAAGTGCAACTAACTCTGGGCAAAACTGCAATCCAAATTGCAGATTGCTACAGATCACCCACCATGCCCTAGGATTCCCACTCCCCTTTTCTTGATGTACTGGAAAATATTAGGTTTCAACCAAACACCCTAATAATGGGTGATTTCAACTGCCCCACCATTAACTGGGAAAACTACTCATGTACCAACTCCTTCGCTCAACGCTTTCTGGAATTTATAAACTCCATTGCCCTGGATCAACTTATCCACACCCCCACCAAGGGCAACAATATCCTAGATCTAGTCATTACCAACATGAGTGACAAGTGTTCCACACCTGAAGTCAATGCCTCATTGGTCCGATCCGACCATAAGCTAATTACCCTAGATATCCACATCCTGCCCCCACCCCCCATTAAGGAAACCATGGTAAAACATTTCTCCAAGGCCAACTTCATGCTTAAGACAGAAGTGAACTCCATGACACCCATGCAGATGGACAATACAGTTACGACTACTGAATCCTACACAATTGCACTTTATAAGCACTTACATGAGTGCATGGACTGTGCTATCCCAAACAGAACCAAGACGCTATCCTCCAAAAAAAGGAAGCCAATCTGGTGGTCCCCTGCCATAAACAAACTGTACAACAGAAGGAAGAAACTGTTGCAAAAGACAGGAAAATCCCATGAGTGGAGGAGGTCCTTGGTCAGCCTCAGTAAGAAGCTGTGATCCCTGATAAAATCCTCCAAAGCTAGTTACAAAAACAAAATCGCCACTGATTCTAAAGACAACCATAAAGCATTCTATAGCTATGTCAAGAATCTCAATGGCAACACTCAGATCTGCTCTGAGTTGCAGCACAATGGCACTAAATATACAGACCCAACTGATATTGCCAACATCCTGGCAGATAGGTTCAGTGCTAACTTTACCCCCCTCTCACCCATTAAAGAGCCCAACTCTATACCGGAAGAATGCAAAGTTCCTGTGATCACGGCTGCACAGGTAAAAACCACACTCTCCAAAGCCAAGAACACAGCATCCATGGGACCACACAATATTCCAGGCTGCGTTCTACACGAACTGCAGAACAAACTGGCACCCCACCTAAGTACCATGTTCAATCATTGCCTCACCTCAGGCTTTGTGCCTGCTGAATGGCGCACAGCGACGGTTATCCCACTCCTCAAGGGGGGCGCCACCACGGACCCTGGGAACTACTGCCCCATTACCCTGACGAGCCTGGTCTGCAAGGCCATGGAACACATCATCATGGAACTTATAAACAAAGACATTGGTAATCTCCAAACTCTGGACCCCACCCAGTTCGGGTTTGTAAAATGCAGATCACGTCTCCTAAACCTGATAGACTTCTTTGAAGCAGTCACCAAAGCCGTAGACAAAGGTAAGGTGGCTCACACAGCCTATCTAGATCTTGCCAAGGCTTTCGACACCATCCCCCACTCTGGAATTATAGATAAACTCACTAAACTAGGTATAAATCCCTATGTCACAAGATGGGTTGCCAACTGGTTCACTTGACAGAACCCACACTGTGAAAGTAGCAGACTCCAAATCCGACTTCAGATCAGTGACAAGTGGAGTACCAAGGGTTCAAGTCCTGGGTCCTCTCCTGTTTGGTATCTACTTCTCTGAAGTACAGGCTAACACAGAAGGTCTTTGGCTAACTAAGTTCACAGAAGACTGCAAACTAGGAGTCGAAACTTCTATGTGGACATCCTACAAAAGGGCCTCACTGAGACAGATGCCTGGTGTCAAAGACATGGCCTCAAGCTCAATGCCAAAAAGTGCATTGTCATCCCCTTTGGTAAAAACTCTGTACCCATGAACTACAACATAGGCGGTAGTATACTTAGCACCTAAAGTGTGTTAAGAGACCTTGGGACACAGGTGGACAGTAGTCTCTCCTTTGATAATCACATCGCCATAGTAGTCAGGAAATCCTTCTACGTGGCACACCTCATCACAAAAGGTTTCTCATCCAGAAAAAAAGAGGTCATTGTTCCCCTCTACTCATCACTACCACTCATTAGACCCATTATAGAGTACAATGACCCTTTTGGTATGTACCTCACAAGACATCTACAACAACTGGAAAGGCCGCAGAAATACCTCACAAAGAGGATTACCGGCCTCAAACAGATGCCATACGCAGACAGTCTCAAAAAACTCCAGCTTTACTCAGTCGCATATCGCCTACTCAGAGGTAATCTCTGCCTAACATACAAAGCTATGTCAAACCCAGAGCTCTTGGACATGCTCCACTTAAAGAAATCCCAATCCCTCCAAGCTACACACTCTAGGGACCTAAACCTTGTCACCACAATAAACAGAACATGCCGGAGGGATAGATTCCTGTCCCAGAGACTTCCCATAAACTGGAATAAACTACCTATCTATATCAAACAAAGCTCCTCATTAGCACTCAAGAAAAATCTTGATGATTGGATGGGAAATAGGAAAATCTCGGGGATCACCTCTGTGGCTCTGCTCAACAGTGGCACAGGAAAATAATTTTCTTGGGTGGCAAAAGCCAGGGTACCTTTTTGGCTGGGCTTGTATAGGCCCCAGGGCCGATAACCTAGTACCTACCTATGAACCTATGAAAACAGCAGACCACAATAAAATGAAGAAGAGAACTTCTATTGCCCAGATATCCAAACTTTATTGTTAAGTGCATCCGTCCGTAAAATTTTAACAGGACTTCTTCACAACAGTCATCAAATTACCCACATTTCCCTTATATGCACTTCTAAAACACAAATTAACAATTAATCATTCAAAATATCAATTAACAGTAGAAGACTTTTAAAATATAACAAGTAAATAAAAGCTTACTGGGTGAATGTCTTACTTGCATTCATTAAATCCAGGAAATTCTGTAGCGTCACGTCTTAATTGCCAAAGAAGCTCACTTGCCTCAAGATGTTCTGGAACTACCCTGCCTTGTTTATCATAAATAATCTGCTGAACTATTAGAAATTAAAGTATGATCAGTGTATTTCTCTGTGTATCTGCTCAAAGCATTAGTTTTACCTTCTTAGAAATATCAGACACCTGTTTGTATATTCTACTTCTGAAATTTCTAGAAGTCTTCCCCACACAGAAGGCAGGGCAGAACAAACATTTTGCAATATATATAACATTTTTTGAACAGCAGTTATAATGTGAATGTATATCTGGTCTAAAATTGTTTAACAAAAAAATATTCTTTGTTTCCAAAATGTATGAACATTGTTTACATCTACCGCACTTAAAGTTTCCTACTCTAGTATTGAACTGTCCCCTATTAACATCACTTTGTCCTCTTTCTAAGATGCTTTTAAAATTCAAGTCTCTCCTAAAAGTAAACACTGGAGATGAACCAAATGACCTTAACATATTGTAATCAGCAATGACAAAAGCCCAATTCTTAACTACAGAACAAATTTCTGGGGTTTTACAATTGTAAATAAGTATGAATGCAAAATGCCCATCAAACTTGCTATTAGTGTCGGTGATAAATTTACTATAAAGATTGCCCTTAAATAATATAGGTGAATAAATCCTTCTCTGCCTTTTATCGCAAACCTCCTTTTTAAGAGATTACAGTAAGTTTTCTGGGTAACCCCTCGATTTAAATATATTAATCATAAAATCTCTCTTTATTAAAGTCAATTTCTCTAGTTACCATCCTGGCTGCTCTCACTAACTGTCACTACCACTGCCCTCTTTTGAGAGGGAGGATGGTAACTAGAGTATTATAAGTATGAATTCAAAAAAGTAGATTTCCTGAAAATCTTGGACAATAAGATACAGGGAACCATCAAACACTGGACCAGTCTAAATTTGGATTTGTCAAAGGTGGGTCATACTTACTCAGCCTGATTTTTTTTTTTGAAAAGGTCGCCAAAGCAATGGATGAAGGCAAAATGGTACAGACTGCATACTGCAACCTGGTCAGAGCTTTTGACAATTCCCCACTCAGGCATAGTAGAAAAGCTAAATAAGCTGGAAATAAACTCCTATGTCACACCCATTGGATACCCAACTGGCTCACAGTTAGGATGCAGATAATCAAAACAGGGGAATTTACCGCCACAAACAGAATAGTCACCATTGTAGTCCCCCCAAGGTTCTGTGCTGGGACCTCTCCTGCTTGTCATCAACTTTTCTGAAGTAAAAGCCAAAACCAAAGGGCTCTGGCTGAGTACGTTTTCAGATGACGGCAAGCTAGGAGCATTCATTGAATCCCCAAATAACGTTGCCATCCTACAAGACGGTTTGCCCCAAATATATAACTGGTGCCAAAATTATGGACTGAAAGTAAATGTCAAAAAAGCATTACTGTATCCTCTGGGAAGTCACCTACCCCACAGAACTAACACATTGCCAATACTTTCCTAAGAGCTGACACAGTTGTTTGGGATTTGGGAACTTATGGGGACAGTGACCCAAGTTTTGACCAACAAGTGTTTTTTCTGTTTTAAGAAAGTCATTCTATATTGCACAGCTTAAAAACAAAGGGATTTGTGTCTAGATTTATGGATGCCGTTGCCCCCCTTTTACTCGGCCTTAATTGGGCCAATCATTGAATATAATGCCCTCTTTGGCATGTATCTGTCCAGATACATGCAACTGGAATGTCCAGAGAGATACCTTAATAAAAGGATACAAGGCCTACACAATGTGCCCTACATGGGCCAACACAAAGTCTTGTGACCATACTCTGTATCCTACAGACTGCTAACAGGTGACCTGTGTTTGACATTGAAGGCATCCCTCGACCCATTACTGATGGATTTACTGTACATCACCAAGTCAAATGTCATCAGAAATGCATGGTATCTAAACCTCTTCTGCAATATCAACAGAATGATTTGGAGGGATAAGTATATTTTGTGCACATGATACTGCTGCTGCTGTCGAACAGACTCCTCATCTACATAAAACAAAGTTCTACATAAAACAAAGTTCATCCCTGTCTATATTCAAGCACAACTTAGATCTATGAATGGGAAACAGAATTTATTCCAGGGCTGCTGACCCCCCCCCCCCCCCCGTACAACTAAAGGAGAGAAGCATCTCAAATGCTTTATCAAATTTATGGGTCCCCTCAAAATATCTGTGGTATGATGCCAGTTATTTTCGTTAGGGGTAATATATAATTGTTGTCCATGGGATGGGTCAGGTCAATCTGTAATGAAATCAGATAGGTTATTTCAAGCACAAAAAAGGAAAATGGCTAGGGTGAAAATGGCCTGCAAGGGCAGCTAGCCTAGTATGCACTTATGAACCTAGAAAGATTTTAGTTATGCTTTAGTACCATTAAAGGAACAAGCGTTTGTAAGAATATCATTAGAAACCACAGAATAATTTTCTGACCCTAGTACTCATAGTAAACTCCTCTCATGGCAGACCAAGTGAGTTTTAACAATTTTCTCTAATGATTAGAGTGTGCTAAAGCTGGATTTCTAAAAATGAAAATTATCTATTAACAGAATATCCAAAGTATGACATTTAATAACCTGTAGAAACTTTTCTGACTTTACATAAGCATGTTTTATGAGCATCACATAGCTTTCAACTCTCCCCGATTTTGCCTCATATTTTTGCCCTGTCCCTTGTAAAATGTTTGCTTTATTGGTAAACTGCTGAGGGTTACGTTACATTCAAGTAAAGCGTGCAAAACAGTACATTTCAGAAAATGCATGTTGATGCACCTGATATTCTAGATTTTTAAGTGAAACAGAGTAATACTGAAAGTCTCTCTCCAGTTTTGGGCCTTTGTCAAGGACTCTTAAGCAAAGTTGAGAACCGTTTTCTACTGTTGTTCACTTCTGCATTTAGTAAATTAAGGTGACAGTACTGTCTTGCACTGCAGCTCTTACTGTTGTAGCATGAATAACTGTGGCCTTGTTTTTACTTGCTGTAGTTCTGCCAATAGAAGGCATTATGAACTTTGGTCCGGATCATCATAAACTCATTTATTCATTAATTTTCTGATATCCACTTTTATCCTTCTCAGCATCATGGGGAAAGCTTAGGACTATCCCAGCAAAACATATAGAGAGTAGACACCATAAAGGATGCCAGTCTACTACTGGATATGTGCACACACACTGACAGACACACAGACAGACAGACAGACACACAGACAGACAGACAGACAGACACACACACAGACAGACACACACACAGACAGACACACACACACAGACAGACAGACACACAGACAGACACACACAGACAGACAGACACACAGACAGACAGACAGACACACACACAGACAGACAGACAGACAGACAGACACACACACAGACAGACAGACAGACACACACACAGACAGACAGACACACCCCTAACTGCAGCAGTTTAAAGAATCACTAAGACATTGACAGGCATATGCTGTGGATAGTAGACGAAACTGAAAATCCTGGCAAAACCAATACTTACACAGAGAGGAAATGAAGATTCTGCATGCAAGGCATCTCAGCCTGGGAAGGGACTAATATATTAAAGCACAATAAAAATACTCAGAGCCTCTACATTATTGAGATTCAAGTCCAATAAGATCAAGGAAGCTGTCATGCAGAAATTTTTTCAAGATATTTACTAGGTAACCAGTTATTCTTTTAACAAATGGACTTCACTCTACAAGCCTTAACAACACTAGAATTTAACTGTTGTTGGCAGGTACTTGTACACGTAGGGTACACACCTACACATAACAAATTACTTTAGGCTGCCAAACTATACAACAAAGAAATTAGAAGACAGGAGTTTTTTTTACATCAGCTTGATCAGTGTTTTTTTTTTAAAGACAGTTTCTATGAATGCAGAGTGTATACTCATTAGGTTAAGGATATCTTGTTAGTATACAGTTGTCAGTGTGTGTGTGCGTGTTGAAGGGAGATCAAAGGTATACTGTCATTGTTTATAGCAGCTTCGATGAATAAAATATGATTAACTTAAGGCAGCCTTGTCTGTTTGGGGTGGGTGGGCAAATCACAGGGTCAGACCCTATGATGGTGCTCTGCATGGTAGTTTATGAGTGCAGCTTGATTATATAACATTTACTTAACAGATGGAAGAAATAAAGTTACCTACATTACACTTAAATGCCTTAATGCTGCATCTTCTCTCCATCTCTACCATCTTCCTTCCTTATCTTCAACTTGTTCAATGCCTTTGTGGATTCCCTCTCCACCACCAAATTCTGATAGTTCATTCCATAGATCCACAAACTTATTTATGAAATAGCACTCTAAGTTTCAGAGAGAAATAGTGTCTATAATCTGCCTCCCGTGCTTATGCCTTCCCTCCCCGACCTTCCTGCTCAGAACAGCCCTGAACATTGATATCGCATATTCATGTTTCTTCCAAACTCAAGTTGCTATAACTCCAGTTCTAGTTGGTCCAAGTGGTCCAAATCAATGTGTGATCTACACCCTGTCTGCACCTCCCAGGGTAGCCCCAGAAACACATAAGGCAGCTACTTGCTATGTACTGGCAAGGTCCAAGGTCAAAATGCAGCATGTTCATGGGTGCATGAATGTACAAACACACTGTAGTCTCAATGGTACAGCAGAGGGATAAAATCTGGACTACAGCCCAGGGATCTGAGTTCAATTAGCAGCTTAGGTGTTTGAGAGGAAAGAGGATGAGCCCATCCATGCCCAATCTAGGTTGAGCAGTCAGTCAGGCATATATCCATGATAGAACCCACGTGGAAGCCAAGGACATGCATGGAATGTGGTCTACAAGAGGGGTGGGGCTTTGGCCAAGTCTAACATGCAGACAGGGATGATGTAGAGCAAGCCCATTGGACACAGATTCCCTTGGCTGCCAATGCTGCACTTGGGGGAAAGAAGTATGGCTTAAAGCACAAAAATCTTTCCACAGCTTCTGTAACACTGAAAAGTATAATCTGCAATGCCGAACTTATTACTCACATATGCTGAGGCACTTAAATGTAACCTTCCTAAACCACAAAAATCTCCTAGACAAAGTACACATAACAAATACCCTCAGCAGCCCCAAATGTGCTCTTTCAAAACAACCACCACATCAAATCAAGCTACAGCTCATGGAGCCTCTACCTTTAAACCCATAAGGCAAGCCTGCCACACAATCCAACATTCTAGTCATTGGAAACTCCATTGTGAGACCCACTGATGTCCCTCTCACCAGTCTGAGTAAGGAAAAAGTCATGGTTGGTTGCTTATCAGGGGCTAGGATCCACCACATTACACATGCACTTAGGTCACTGGACAGCAATTACCAATATGACTCGGTCACAGTCCATGTGGGAGTAAATGACCCGAGAAGTACTTCCCCAGACTATATGAAGAGAGACATCATGGAGCTCTCAGAATGCATCTCTCAGGCTGGTATGAGCCTAACATAGAGCAGCATTTTACCTTGTCCAAGGATGATGCCACAATATGAACAAAAGTTGACTGACTTTAATAATTGGCTTAGTTTCTGGTGTCATTCTAAGGGGGTGCAATATTTGTCAGCATGGAAGGAGATGGTCAACAGACCACACTGTTTTGCCAGGGATGGTCTGCACCTCTCCCCTCTAGGCTTTCGAATATTAGCTAAAACATTATATCACCATGTTGTAAGAAGAAGCCAGCAAACCTTTGACATTTTATTAAAATTTAAATATTCTGTATACTCTCTTAAAGGCTTGTAAAAGCCGAGGCGCTAGAGCAGTGATTTGGTGTGTTTCAATTTTAATAAAATGTCAAAGGTTTGCTGGCTGCTTCTTACAATGTGGTGATATAATATAGGACATTTTGTGGTATTGATTAGCTAAAACATTGTCTTCCCCATAGTGCCTTTTTCCAGCAATGCCAAACTGAAAGTACTTCTGACATAGCAAATCAAAACCAAGAAACTTAAAAGGTATTACTGCTCAGTGCTAGGAGTCTAAACAAAAAACTCCACTCCCTAGAAGCTCTCTTTACCCTAGAGCATGCTGACATCTGTGCAGTCATTGAGACATGGTTTAAAGCAGTGGAGAGCACACCAACAGTGCAAGGTTATAATGCCTTCCACATATTTAGGTCAGCTACTTCACAGGCAGGGACTAAAGGTGGAGGTGTCTCTATCTACATCAAAAATAAATATACTTCAAGGCTGGTCAAACAGGACAATGCACTTCAGCTGTTCCATGTTCAAATCACCATAGGCAAAATCCAATACCACTTCCTTCCAAGCTACAGGTCCCCCTACTGTAATGCCTCCCCTGGTAAGGTCAGACCACAAAATGGTCTCCTTTGGAGTAAAAATTAAATCTGGACCCCCAGCTAAACCTGGAATATTCAGGAACAATTCTAAGGCTAACCTCCTGCTATTAAGTGAGAACCTGGCAAAATGTCAGGCCCCCATAAACCTTGAGAACACTGCTGCCTATGCAGAACTGTTCACAGAAACCCTATACAAGCATGTTAATAGCTGCACAGAGGCAGCTGTACCCACCTTGAAGATATACAGAACTCAAAAAACAAGCCACCCTGATGGAATCACAAAATCAATAGGCTGTATAACAGGAGGAAGAGGAAGAAAATTATGGCAAAAATTAGCAGGTGCGGCACCCAGCAGGATAAAAGCACTCTCAAACTAAACAAATAACTCAGAGGACAAATAAAGTCTACCAAAGCCAAATTTGAGGTAAGTTTGGCCCTCCCAGGCCAAGGACAACCATGAAGCATTCTTTGGCTATGTCCGCAACTTCAAAGGCCATACACAATTGTGTGCAGAGCCCATTGCAAATGGAGTCACCTATACTGACCCAGAAGATATAGCAAACCTCCTGGATGATGAATTAATCTCCAACTTTACCCCTCTCCCCCTCAACCTTCCCTCAGGAAATATCAAATATAACTCCCCCTACTATCACTAGGGAACAGGTCCTTAATGCCCTCTAAGACCAAGAACACTGCATCAATGGGCCCAGACAATACCCCTGGATGCCTTCTAAATTACTATTTAACTGTAGCCTCCAAACAGGCTTCATGCCTCATGAATAGAGGAAGGCAACACTCATCCCTCTTAACAAAGGTGGGCCATCTACAGACCCTGGAAACTACAGACCCATAAGTCTCACTAGTCTTATATCTAAAGCCATGGAAAGAATTATCATGGAGATGATCAATAAAGATATAGTAAACCTCTAGACACTAGACCCAACCCAGTTTGGTTTCGTCAAGGGCAGATCATGCCTACTCATCCTGGTGGACTTCTTTGAGAAGGTCACCAAAGCAATGGATGAGGGCAAAATCGTTCACACTGCCTACCTTGACCTATCCAAGGCATATAACACAATACCACACTCGAGCATGGTTGACAAACTCAAGAGGTTAAGTACAAACCAGTATGTTACCTGTGGATACCAAACTGCTTCACAGACAGGACCCACAAAGTTAGAATTGGGGAGTCCACCTCTACAAAGAGGCCAGTCACAAGTGGAGTCCCTCAGGAATCAGTCCTTGTACTGCTCCTTTTTGGCATTTACTTCTCTGAAGTCAAGGCCAATGTCAATGATCTCTGGATGACTAAATTTGCAGATGATTGCAAATTAGGAGCCATCATTGAATCTCACACCGACACAAATGTTCTCCAGGAGGGGCTGACACAAAACTGGTGTCACAGCCATGGACTAAAACTAAATGTCAAGAAATGCATAATAGTATCCTTTGGGAAGTCAGCCATTCCTGGTAACTATCACAGTGACAACACACCCCTTAGAGTTGACCCAGTAGTCAGGGACTTGAGGATACACACAGATAGTAATCTAGCCTTTGACCATCATGTGTCTACAGTGGTGAGGAAATCATTCTATGTTGTGCAACTTATAAACAAAGGTATAGCATCCAAGTCCAAGGAAATCATTGTTCCACTGTATTTGGCATTCATCAGACCTATCATAGAGTACAATGCCCTCTTTGGTATGTACCTATCCAGGAATATCCAACAAATGGAACATCCATAAAGGTTCCTCATTAAAATAATACAGGGCATAAGTAAAATGTCCTATGCAAACTGCCTCAAGGCCCTATCCCTGCATTAAGTCTCCTACAGGCTTTTGAAGGGAGATCTATGCCTGACATACAGGACATTTTCAGATACCACTCTGATGGACCTCCTGCATATCCAGAAAACAAACAGCACCAGAATTACCCATTCTAAAGACTTAAACCTTGCCTGTGATATAAATAGGACCTGCGGGAGAGATAGGTATGTATCCCAGAGACTATCCCGTCTATGGAACAGGTTCCTAATCTATGTGAAGCAGAGTTCCTCCCTAACCCAATTCAACTGCAACTTGGACAACTGGAAATTCATCCCTGGTTTGGCAACTGCATCTCTAATGGACACAGGTAACCTGTAAATGGTTCATCTCCCAGGCCCATGCTTACACTTATCAAGGGTATCAGAACTTGTCAAGAGATTTAGGATGCATGGCTAGGCTCGAAAAGGCCCTTGTGGTTGTTAGCCTAGTAAACACTTATGAACTTTGGGAATATGATCCCCACATTACCCTGTTGTACAGAATCCATACATGTATGTAAGCCTGCAATACTATGCCTGACCTTAGGAAGGGAAATTAGTAAGTACTGACCTTAAGAAGGGAAATTACTCAGTACTTTCAAACATGAATGATCCTTCATATAGTGTTATTAAAATGAAACTAGTAAAAGACAAAAATGAATAACTGCAAACATTACCTGTACTGTAAAACATTTGGTATGCACATAAAAGTACATATGCCAACTAGTCTACTAACCGAGAAAAGCCGAAAGATGACAACTTAAGTGTAAAAAAAAAAAAAAAACTATTTAAGAAATAAATATAAAGAGAGATAAAGGCCACATTGTATAAAAAAAAGTTTTAAAAATAAAACAAGCAACAAATCTTAACCAGTGTATCTTTATGGTGATCATTTGAGTTAAAAGTACTGACTATGCATCACTTGTACCAAATGAGCAGAAAGAATTACAGGCATTTCATTTACAATGTAGTACATCGGAGTGCACTGTTTCTCCCTGAAGTGGTTCTAACAATATTTGCATCTCAATGTTTTAATCTTACAAGACCACGGCAATACTTTCAAAGCTCAAAGTTGTGTAAGTAAAGTCATTAAAAACTTCCCTACCAAAAAAGCATTTTATTTTGTGCTCAAGGCATGTGCCACTTTCTGCCTTTTAGATAAGTCGGATGTACACTTCGATTTGATACAAGCTGACACACTGTCATCCTCTCTTCCACTTGTGTAGTATTTGCTATGGCTGTTGAACACAGGTCTTTCGGAGGATTGTAATCAACCTGCAACCCCCAACCCCCCCCCCCCGAAGGCATCATCCATTGTAGACTGATGTGCATCCTGTCAAATATCACATCACTATCCAAGTTTCTAATGTCTTTGCACTGTACCCTTCTCGCACTGTCTCACCAGTGCTCTGTCTAGAAACAGACTTGTCTTGCAACAGCCTAGTGCTCAGAGTACGGTCTTATTCACTGTTGCTGAACTTCTGTGCTTTCAGAATTAATTTTTACACCATAACTTTTAACATATGTTGCTACATATTTCCTTCCTGTTTTCAATACTACTACTGCAGTTCACCATCAATACAGTGAACATCTGACACTGCAAACACGTTATTTATTTTCTTGAAGTTTCTCAGTAATCTTCTGTGAAAGTATCATAAAATCAGTTTCTTCAGCTACAATGTATTAAGTACATATAAAATAACAGACATCAAGTAAGATTATTCATTTTTAAACTCACTGTTGTGGCTAAGTAAAATGTAACTACTTCTGCATCATAATCACCAACAGCAGTACTATTTCTTATTCTTTAGATAGAACTGTTATAAATGCAAAAAAGGGAGATGTGATGTTTTACCTCCAATAATGTGACACTGTTCATACGCATCTCGGTCTCGTACATCAAGTAACAGGTAAGGGCAGTCTGGGTAAGGTTTATCCAGGACGCTAGGGCTTGGTGTGGGTGCAGGACTGGACTTCTTTTCCGTATCCTTCTCCAGGTCCATCTCTCCAACCCCACTGATAACACTGCAGAAGAAAAACTGTTGACAGAAGCAAAGCTATTTCTAGACTAAAAAGCTAACCTTTCCTAAAATAAATCATTTTAAGAGAGAGTGGGTGCAAACTAAAAACAATGTCTTCTCAAGAAACCTTTTTACTGTTATACTTGTAATGTTTATGCAAAACTATTACTTTTGTAAAAGAGCAAAAATAAAACAGACTAAAAACAAAGTTACCAACAGATACGTGAAAAATTCTTAAAACAGGAGACAGAGATGCAGTTAAAACTGCAGATGTTACAGTACATATTGGCAACTGATGCTGCAAAGGCTTTCTATCTCATAAGATAAGATGCACTGCAGATGATTCAAAACTCTTCTGGAATGAACTACAGACTACTGCATTTGCTTAAATCTACAACTGGAACCCAGCAGTCTGTCAATGATTACAGACCAATCCTACTAGAAACAATTCAGGATATGATCAGTAACTTCCCGTAACACAAGTGACCCACTTCTTATAATCATATCTCTGTCCTCCCAGACGCACTCTCACACTAGCTGTTTTTACCTTCACGTATTTCAGACAAATCACCAAAAAATAAAAACAAATCCCTATATAACAAACTCAAAACAGTACAAGATTTTCTCAGCTGAAGACAGAATTTCTCAAAATGGCAGCCACTAATATCGCTAACCCCCAAAGCATATCTTATAGCATTTCACTTTCTACTGGAATGCTTCCCACATTATTTAAGCATGCAGTTTTTATCCCACTACATAAAACCCTCATCGCATGAAATGTAAGACTACAGACCAAAAGCCAACTCATGCCCTCTCACAAAAGGTATCTGAAAAACCAACATTAACATATACGAGTTATTTGGGAAAGAACACATATACTGCAACTCCTTTAGTACCATGGCTGCCCTGTACACAGCCACTGATAATACATGGAACAATATGAATAAATCAAAATTAACAGCTGGCCTGTTTATAGACATGAGCAGAGCCTTTGAGACAGTCAATTAACACCGTTCTCTCAATGTGGCTGTCAAGCCATAAAATGGTTCCAATGCGGTTTGGAGGACAGGACATTTCTGGTACACGTAAATAACTGCTTTTCTACTCAAGGAATAAGTGTACTGCAAGCATGTATTCTTGGGTCCTTGCTGTTATTACTTTTTTTAAGGACTTGTCTGCTTCAATGATTTTATCTTAGATTAAAGGCAACATGCTGTAGGTGGATTGGACACTCTCAATTGGCCCTAGGCATGAGTGTGTGCATGTATGTGTGCCTTATGTGGAAGGCAGGGTGCCGGGCTGGCAACTTGACACTGTAAAACTCCACTGCCAATCATGAGCGGACAGGTGATCTCCTGTGGCGACCCCTAACTGGGAAAAGCCGAAAGAAGAAGAAGAAGAATTGTGTAAAGACATACTTACCCTTCAGCAATTTGAAACTCTACAAAAATGCATATATGTAACCCACAAAAATGGCTTTTTGCTGGCAGCAGCAGGACAGAAATACACAGTATTAACCTTAAGCTCCATCTGTGTCTGTCTCAAAACATATTGATAACATTATCAACAAAACCCTGCGATAGCTTAAATTATGCTACAAAGTTTCTCAGCTTCACACACCCATGACTCATCTTGCCATAACTAGGAATGCACCTATTCCAAAAATCAGTTATGGTCTCCCAATAACTACCTTCCACTATAGTGGCAACACAAAAAATTCAAATACACACAATTTGCAAATGTTTACTGGCAGACCAGCTAATGTATCACTGCCAGATACTATAGAGGGCAACTCTGCTACTCTCTGCACAAGTCTACAAAATTATTAAGCTAGGACACAACCCTCGATTACATACAAAACTGCAAAGGTAACAGAACTACACAATAAGAGATGTACATGAGAAGAACTTTAACCTCACTAGGCTGAAATTCACACAGCAACAGATGAAAGGGCATTATCTAAGCTGCCACCAGCAACATGGAACCAGGAACCATCTTTGTCAGACATCAGGCAAGAAAGCACCAGAGATGCATTTAAAAACAAAGAATACTTTTTGAAAGAATCAGCTTGCTCCTGCTCCAAAAGGAAAGGGCCAGGAAACTACCTTGATTCAGCAATGGTCTTCACACAGCCTACACTCTCTGCCTCTACAGTGACAGATGAGCTGTTTGAATGTGCATTTGTAAATTGATTGCTTGTACCATGATCGCTGCTTGCTCAACCAATACCAAGTGCCTCACTGCTCTCACCTTAAAGGTTATTCTTCAAATTATAGACTGTAAACATTGTTTCAGACCATTATGGAATCATAATTTTCCTTGCTCAAACCTTCTTGTAATTGCTGTAATAAGTATACTTGCTTTTATGTAAAATGTTTGGTGTGATAGCTCAGACTGTATTGTTTGACACGGTAATTTCTGCCCAATGGGCCCAAGTCAGGACTGAAAAGGGTCTGTTGACTAGCCTATTTACCTGGTTACCAAAACCTAATAAATAAACGCATACATACATACATAAAAATAATGGTTTGTAACATCTTGAGTACCAGACATGAATAAGTCAGCAAGCTTCGGAATGCTACTAGCCTGCACATTAAGCAGCACTACTATCAAATCTTAGCACAGTGATGGCAAACCTATGACACGCGTGTCAAAGGTGACACCAGTGTTCACCAACACAAATTACCAAAGAAACTGAATGAACAAAAATACAAGAAAAATGTGACCCTGCACTACTTATTTAAAATCAGCAACAAAAAAGTCATTATTTGATGTTAATCAAATCAAATGCAATGTGTTCCATATTTTTTTCAGTTCAATTCAAAATTACTATTAAAAGTAGAGTAATTTTTTGATACACTATTTTAAGCCCAATTATCAGTGTGCATATAGTTTTCGCAATTGTAAGTCACTGATTTTTCTTTCACTTTGGACTGTATTTTTTTAAATGAAGGAATATGTAAAGAATTATTTCTCTTTTGTTTGGGGGGGGGGGGGCGTGACACACCAACAGTCTCAAGATAGGCATTTTCTGAATTTTTGACATGCCGAGTCCAAAAGGTTCACCGTCACTGTCTTAGCACAATCTAACCTAGCCTAATGCAAGGTACCAGTATGATTCTAGCATAATCTAGTTGGACATTAGTGACCTGAGACGTACTTCCCTGGACTATATGAAGACATCCGTTGCTCTCTGAATGTGCATCTCAGGCAGGTATGCGTCTTGCATTGAGCAGCATTCTACCTTCAAGGATGCCACCACAGTATGAACAAAAGACGACTGGCTTCAATAATTGACTTACTTTCTGATTTCTTTCCAGGGGTGTGCAATATTTGCATGGGAGGACATGGTCAACAAACCACGTGACTTTGCAAAGAATGGTCTGCAGCTATCTCAGCTAGGATTCTAAATATTGGCTAAAACTTTATCCACTCCCTTCGAGTCTTTTTTAGGCAATGCCAACTAAAACCCCAAGAAACCTAAAGGTGATACTGCTCAACGCTAGGAGCCTAAACAAGAAACCTCCACATCTGAGAAGCTCTCCTCAGTCTGGAGAATATAGACAGCTGTGCCATTACTGAGACATGGTTTAAATCTGCAAAAAGTACTCTGACAGTGAAAAGCATCACTGCCTTCCACACATTTAGGTCATCAGCTACACACTCAGGGAAAAAGCTGACTGAGTCTCAATCTATATTAGCAACAAACATAACTCGAAATTGGTTAAGACAGGACCAATGTCCTGGAATTTAACCACATGCAAAAAAAACCCCCAAAAGCCCCACACCATACCCTAGCATGCTACACATCACCATCTATGTTCCTAGAATCTCATAGCTTATACCTACACCTAACATGAGACAATCACCATTAAACCAAATACTCTGTTTATGGGAGACTAACTACCACTCAATAGACTGGGAAACATACACTGCCTCATGTTCACAGATAGGATTCCTGGATGCACATACCCAGCAGAGGTTCAAACATACTGGACCTGGTACTCAAGAATATGGCAGAGCACTGCACCCCCTCCATGTCCTGACTAGTGAGTTCGGACCTCAAATCTGTCTCCTTCAAAATAAAAATGAACTTGGTAACTCCAGAAAACTCTAACAGTTTGAACTATTCCAAAACAAACTGCATCCTATAAAGTGATAGTTTGTTAAAATTCAAGGCCCCTCTCAATCCTGAATTCATGGCAACCTATGCAGAATTGTTCCGACAAACCTGTAGAAAGTACAGTTTTGTACCTACCATAAATGTAGATGTTCGAGTGTATACACTGCTGCAGTCATTACACTTGGTTATCCTGCCGTCAGGCGGTTCTCCCCAGTCGGCCTGAGTTCCAAAGTCTTGGTCCGGCGTCGGTTGCTGTCGCCTCCTCCCTGACGTCAGTGCGACAGGGGTATATAAGATGCAGCCGACGCCATTTTCTTCAGTTTTTCTTGCCCCAGATGTCAGGTGCCTCTAAATAGGTAGGCAATTCAAATTGCTAATAAAACCTACATAAGAAAAGGAAACAACTTACAGCTACCAGCAAATACTCCCCATAGGTAGTAAAGGGTAAAAGCCATAGGTACGTACCAGCCAGTAAGAGGGGAAGGAGGGAGGGTAACCTGGACTGCAGCAGTGTATACACTCTAACATCTACATTTATGGTAGGTACAAAACTGTACTATGTTCATCGTGTTACACTGCTGCAGTCATTACACTTGGGTAGAATCCCAAAGCTGAGGTAGGATGGCTGGTTCTATAAGGCATTAGGGGTGGCTATAAGGCCCTGCAGCGCTACAGTGTCGAAGCGAGCTCTGGATTTAGAGTATAGAGGCAGATGGTAATGCTTGGTGAAGGTATGTACAGAACTCCAAGTTGCTGCTTCCAAAATATCCTTGGTAGGTACTCTTCTGAGGTAGGCAGTTGAAGTGGCTGTTGCCCTGGTGGAGTGAGATCTAATGCTGCTAGGTACAGGTTTTCCATGGTATGTGTAGCAGAAACGTATACAATGCCCTATCCATTTTGAAATAGTCTGTTTTGAAATGGCTTTTCCCTGTGCTCCTGCAGCATACGCTACCAATAATTGCTCAGATTTTCTGAAAGCTTTGGTTTTGTCCAAGTAGAAGCGTAACTGCCTGTGAATGTCCAAAGAACGCAGTAGTCTCTCCCCTTTATTCTGTGGTTTAGGATAAAAAGTTGGCAGGTGAATAGTTTGGTTTAGAGCCACACTGGATACCACCTTAGGCATAAACATAGGGTTAGTTCTTAAAGACACCCTGTCCTGGTGGAAAATGAGGAAAGGTTCTACTGCCATTAGTGCCTGTAATTCTGAAACTCTTCATGCTGATGTTATTGCCAGGAGCAGAGCAGTTTTCCAAGAGATATATTTTAATTCTGCTGTGTTAGCTGGCTCAAAAGGAGGTAAAGTTAATTTTTCCAAAACAAAGTTGAGGTCCCAAGTTGGAGTAGGTGCTCTACGGGCGGTCTTATGTTTTTAGCCCCTCTGAGGTACTGTTTTAACAGAGGATTAGAGAAAATTGGTGGATCCGTGTTGTAATGAGCAGAGATGGCAGAGGCGTGGATCTTGATGGATGAGAAGAAGAGGCCTTTGTCCAGCATCTCAGTTAAGCATTGCAGTATCTGAGGAATGTTTGGGACAAGAGGGTCAAGGCTGTGAGCTTTGTTCCAGGCACAGAATCTCTTCCAATTATCCGAACAGGCTTTCCTAGTACTAGGCCTTCTGGCCTCCAGAATGACATCCATTACAGCTTTGGAGAGAGGCATTGCTTGCTTGACTAAGGAATCTTCCATGCAGCTAGATTTAAGGTCTTTAGCTGGCTGTGTAGCATTTGATTGTTGTGCTGAGTCAGCAGATGTAGGATTTGAGGCAAAATCCAGGGTGGTTCTTGTGCTAAGCTCTTTAAGATTGGGTACCAGTGCTGGCGTGGCCAGTCTGGTGCAATCAGGATCATCTTTGGTTCTTCTTGCCTGGCTTTCATGAGTACCTTTGGCAGGAGAGGTAGTGGTGGGAAAGCGTATACTTGTATTTTCTCCCAGCTGAATGGGAGGGCATCCACTTTCCATGCTTGTGGATGGTAACTCCTTGTGCAGAATTTTTGTAGCTGGCAGTTCATTGGGGATGCAAATAGATCTATGTCCGGACTCCACCATTTCTGTGTTATCATTCTGAATATTTGTGGATTCAATTCCCATTCATGGGGATCCATGATGTTTCTGCTTAAGTCGTCTGCCAGTGTGTTTTTCTCTCCTGGCAGGAATTCTGCTTGCAGATGAACTTGATAATTTATAGCTGTGTTCCACAAGGTCATGGCCTGTCTGCAGAGGGGGTAGGAGTGAGTGCCCCCTTGCTTGTTTATGTACCACATAACTGTGGTGTTTTCTGTCTTTAGTAGAAGTTGTCCTGGATGAAGCAGGTCCTTGAAAGCTATAAGGGCATTTTGTACAGCTAGCATCTCTTTTTGATTGATGTGAAGATGCCTTTGTTCTGCTGGCCACGTGCCCTGAATACATTTGCCTGCCATGTGTGCTCCCCAGGCGTAATCCGAAGCATCTGTTGTCAGTGTTTGCCTGGCTCTGGGTTGTGTAAAAGGCTGTCCCTTGTTGAGGTGACAAGCTTGAGCCCACCATTGAAACTCCTGTTGAAGGCAAGGAATTAGTGGTATAACTGTTTCCAAACTTTGACAGTGTTGAGACCATACATTTTTTAGGTACCATTGTAGATTCCTCATATGCAGTCTGGCATATGGAATTAGTAGTATGCAAGATGCCATGTAACCCGAGGCCTGCAGAATTTTTCTTGCAGGGAGTTGGGTTTTTGTTGCCATCAATTGAAAGTATTGAGCTAGTTGTCCTTGCTTGTCTGGCGTGAGATAAGCCATCTGGGCCGTTGTGTTCAAGCTGGCACCCAGGAATATAAACTCTTGTGAGGGCACTAGTTTTGATTTCTTTTCGTTTACTGTGTACCCCAGGCAACTTAACTTTTGTTACTAATGCCAGATACTTTAGAAGAATGTCCTTGCTCTCTGCTTGAATCAGGCAGTCGTCCAGGTACGGATAAATTTGAATTCCTTTCTGTCTGCAAAATGCAATTACTGGTGCCAGGCACTTTGTGAAGTCCCTGGGCGCAGTAGATAAGCCAAAGGGCAGTGCAGAGAATTGGTAGTGCATTGAACCAGTTATGAATCTGAGGTATCTTCTGCAGTTTTGTCTGATAGGGACATGCAGGTATCCCTCCTTGAGGTCCAAGGTCATGAGCCAAGCTTTCTTGCCCAGCATGGGAAGAAGCTGCTGTAGTGTCAACATTTTGAATTTCGGAACATCCAGGTAAGTGTTTAGGGAAGAAAGATCCAGAATGGGCCTCCAAGCATTGTCCTTTCTGGGTACCAGAAAGAGTAGAGTAAAATCCTTGTCCTTGTTCCTGTGATGGTACCCTTTTGAATAGCTCTCATATCCATGAGTGCTGTAATTTGTTTTTTAGCCTCTGCCCATTGATTTGGTGGCAGATTTGGCATTCCTTTTAACCTTGGCAGAGTGTGAAAGTGGAACCTGTATCCTTGAGATACAATGTTGAGTACCCATTTGTCTTTAGTGATCATATGCCAGTTGTGGTAGAAGAGTGCCAGTTTTCCTCCCAAGGGGGCTGCCAAGAGAGATTTGTTTGGCAGCTGTAGTGGGAAGTCATTGGAGCTGCTTTTTATATGGTTGGGGCCTGTCTTCCCCTTCTTTCTGGCCTGATGCAACCCATTATCGAGGCCTGTAAGGACCTTGTGTCTGACCTCTACCTCTTGAGACGTCTGTATCTTCCCCTTTGAGGTCTGTCTATAATTGGAAAGGACCAATTCTTAGTTGGCCAATTTCTGCTAAATCTAGGAGGCTGAACCTGTAAGAAATCCTTCACCGTTTGCATAGATTTTGCCTTATCCTCCATTTTCTTTAATACCTCTTCTGCCTTAACTCCAAATAACACATCCTGCTGCAAAGGTGCATCCAATAATTTTGCTTTAACATGATCTGGTAGCGTGTGTTCTTTTAACCAAGCATGTCTTCTAATGACAGAGCCTGTAACTGCTGCTCTGCAGGAGGCCTCTAAAGAATCAAAACCACATTGCAAAGTATGCTTTCCCACTTGCTCAGCTGCATGCAATAAATTCTGCATTTCTTTAAAATTAGGAGGATCTGAATCTGGAAGCATTTTTTGTTTCAACTGAGACAGTAAAAATTGCTGATATTTTAGCATGTGAAACTGGCAATTTAAGGCTCTCATTGCTAAAGTTGCAGACGTATATACTTTCTTTCCCCATCTGTCTAATGCTCTGGAATCTCTGTCAGAGGGAACTGTCTTCTTGGCTGATGAGGCCTTAACCCCTTTGGGTCCCTGAGAAATAGTTTCAGGGTCAGCTACAGGGATTTTATACAGAAATTTGTGAGAGTCAGGGACTCTGTAGTATCTGTCAGGTTTAACAGGGGCTGGAGGTAAGGAATCAGGATATAAGCTGGATTCAGTATACACATCATCCACAATATCTAACACTGGCGGAATAGCAAGGGGTCTGTGTTGAGGTAATAAAAGGAAGTCTCTGAGCCTTTTCTTGGATTCTGAGTAATCCCGGCCTTCCCAATGGAAATGCTCCCTCATGGTATGTAGGGTTTCCCCAAAGGAGTAGTCCTCAGGCGGTGAGGCTGATGGAATTGATTCCTCATCATCAGAATCCTCATACAGGGGTAAAGAATATCCTAGGTCTGAGGAAGAATCTGATGAGATGGACACCTGGTCGGATGAATCATAGTCTGCATCTTGTCTAGGCCTTTTATCAGGAGGGGGATGGGACCTCCTGATTAGAGTGATTAGGTCTTCGGCCATTTTGACCATTTGTTTCTTAGGCATAGAGGCCTAGAGGCCCGTCCTGGAGAATGTTGTATTTGTTTCTTTGATTTTAAAGGAGGCTTAGACTTAGCTGAGGGTTTAATGCTTAACTGAGTAGGTCTGAAGACACCCTCTGAAGCTGCGGGTAGCTCAGCCACTCCAGATCCCTCTGAAGGGTTAGTTTCGGTAGGCTGAATAACTTGTGCATCCGAAGGACCAGTCATCTCCATGTAGGAGTCAGAGGGGGCCTGTGGTCCTACAGGAGAACCGGCGACTGGCCTAGAAGAGGCTTTGTCGTCAGTTTTGGACCTTGGATGCCTATACTTGTCTTTGCGCTTTTTGTGTATTCCGGTCTTTGGAAGTTCCGACAGCATGGTATAATTGAATTTTCTACCAAAATAATGTCGGGCAAAATCAAACAGACGTATAATAGTGCGCATGTTAAACCTAGCACAAAACCGACAACCAGTGACGTCGTGGTCTGGGCCTAGGCATGGGATACAATAGGAATGGAAATCGTTATGAGGTATTTGCTTCCCACAAGAAATACAGTTATTAACTTTTACTGACATCGGTCTGAGGCAAGAAAAAGTTTCCCCAATGGGGTACTTAGCTTTGTAGAAGACTTTGGTTCTGGATTCGGAATGAAAATCTCAGGAGACGGCCGAACAGCACTTGCGAACTACTTTTACTTCGGGCACCGCGCGGCAAGAAAGACTGAAGAAAATGGCGTCGGCTGCATCTTATATACCCCTGTCGCACTGACGTCAGGGAGGAGGGGACAGCAACCGACGCTGGGCCAAGACTTTGGAACTCAGGACGACTGGGGAACTGCCTGACGGCAGGATAACCAAGTGTAATGACTGCAGCAGTGTAACACGATGAACACCTATACAAATGTCACTATACAGATTGCTGCAACTACTACAAGTCAGCCCAAAATAAAGCACACTAGTGAAATCCTAACCTTAACAGGGTATATAATAAAACGAAAAATGTCAAGGCTAAAATCAAGAGCAATTCCCATAATGACAGGAGCTATCTAATTAAACTAAACAGGAAACTAAGAGGACTAAAGTCTAACAAGGCCAATTACAAGGTCAAGACAGCTTCACAGGCTAAAGACAACACAACCTTCTGTAAATATGTCCGAAACCTCAAAAGCAGCACAAATCGATGTGCTGAAATGGTGGTCAACGGAGCCGCCTTCACTGAAAACAGAAACATAGCGAAGTTTCTGGCTGACAAATTCAGCTCAAACTTCACTCCCACTCCCCCCCATCTCTCCCCATAAAATACCTACTAGCATAACTCCCCAACTATTAACAGGGATCCGGTCCTGGTAGTGCTCACTAAGGCAAAAACACAGCCTCAGTGGGCCCCGACAATATCCCTGGATGCCTCATAAATAGCTTGAGACATGACTTATCAAGAGCACTTGAGTTACTTTTCAATACAGCCTCAAAACAGGCTTTGTGCCATGAGAATAGAATACTGCAACAGTTATCCCACTTCACAAGGGTGAACCATCAATTGACTCTGGAAATTACAGACCTATTAGTCTGACTAGTCTAATATGCAAAGCCATGAAATGAATCATTGTGGATATGTTCAAAAAAGACATAGGTAACCTTCAGATACAGGACACAACCCAGTATGACTTTTGTCAGGTAAGGTCATGCCTACTACACCTAGTGGATCTCTTGGATGAGGGGAAAGCTGTGCATACTGCCTACCTTGACCTGGCTAAGGGTTCAATACAATACTCAAAGTTATAATACTCAATGGGGTACAGTTGACAAACTAATCGAACTGGGCATAAACCCCTATATAACTTGCTGGATTGCCAGCTGGCTCACAGATATGATCCAGGAAGTCACAACTAATGAGACCATCTTCAATAAGAGACTGGTCATCAGCAGAGTACCTCAAGACTCCATGCTGGGACCACTCCTATTCTGCAGCTACTTCTCAAACGTAAAGGCCAATGTCAAGGGCCTTTGGCTGACCAAGTTCGCAGATGACTGCAAATTGGGAGCTATAACTGATTCCGTCATGACACAAACATCTTATAAGAGGGTCTAAGACAGAGAGACATGTCAGGTGCCAAAGTCAAGGTTTAAAACTCAATGTTAAGAAATGCATTACAGTGCCTTTTAGGAAAACTGCCACACAGGCTAATTACTACATTGATAAGACACCCCTAACAGCTGACCCAGGAGTAAGGGATTTGGAAACGTATGTAGGCAGTAATCTGACCTTTGACCAACACATAGTCAAGGTAGTCACAGAGAGGCAGGCTAGCAAGTACGGTAGATGCACAGGTCAAGCAAACTGTAACAAGACAAAAAAGAAGCCAGCACCTTGGGAGCGTGAAGATTTATTGAGAAAACCAGACCGGTTTCAGCTTATAGCTTTCGTCAGTGGTACATAACATGAAGCGGTATTACAACTGCAATATATACTCAGTATCATTAAAGACAAATTACATCATTTCCTGTCTAAGGAATATCTGATCCGATACTAAATAATGAAAATTAATATACACAGACAATACAAACAATAAATTCTATTCATATTTTCTATTTTTCTTTTTTTCTTTCTTCTTGGGGCAAACCAAAGAATTGTTAATAGATTCATTAATAGTATCAAGACCCATGAAGAGAAAGGAAAACCCTACAGTTTGTCATTTAATCCAGGTGGGAATAAATCTCCTAATTTGACAATCCATTTTCTTTCCTTCATGTTTAATGTACCATGCCACCCTGTTTTGAAAGATCTGTTGCCCGATATTTTGTTTATGACTGTAAAAGTAAATTTAGCCGTGTGATGAACTAAACCATTTCCATTATTTAGTATCAGACCAGATATTCCTTAGACAGGAGATGATGTCATTTGTCTTTAATGAAACTGAGTATATATTGCAGTTGTAATACTGCTTCATGTTATGTACCACTGATGAAAACTATAAGCTGAAACCGGTCTGGTTTTCTCAATAAATCTTCACGCTCCCAAGGTGCTGGCTTCCTTTTTGTCTTGACATAGTCAAGGTAATAAGAAAATCATTTTAAGTCTTCCAATTTGTAAGTAACAGCATGGCATCCAGGTCCAAGGAAGTAATAGTGCCACTTTATTGGGCCCTTATCAGACCCATCGAGTATAATGTCCAATTTGGCATGTACCTGACCAGATGTATGCAACAGCTGGAAGGTCCCCAAAGGTTCCTTACCAGGAGAATCCAGGGTATAAAACACATTGTCCGATACAGATTGCCTTAAAGCCGATTTATATACCACGTCTTCTATAGATTACTGAAAAGCAATCTATGTTTGGCATACAAGGCATCCTAGGGTCCAGTTTTGATGGACCTTTGGCAAATCCACAAAACTAATCGCATCAGAACCACTAGATTCAAGGATTTAATTTTTGCTTGTGACGTTAAAAAAAACATGCTGGTGCGACAGATGTGTCTCAGAGAATCCCGATGCTCTGGAACGGGCTCCTCATGTGAAGCAGAGTCCATCCCTAACCCTATTTAAGTGTAACCTTGATCAATGGATGGGACATTGTAAATTCACCCTGGGTCTGGCCCACATATCTCTGACAGAGGGAGACAGTAATGCCAAAATTAACATACCCCCACATAACCTCTAGAAACTTCCTAACATAGCCCCTCCTAATAAATGCCCATGATACTTAGGGACACAACTGGGTTGGATTGCATGGCTAGACTAATGAAAGCCCAGATGGTCTTTACTCTAATATACAGCTATAAACCTATAAAAAGCTTACCTGGTTTATACATAATTACCTCTATTTATATAACTGTTAAAAAAATGCATTTATGCCATTTAGCAATAAAATACAAGCAACTGAAAACTGATTTGTTCCTCCCCTTATCCATAATCCTTCTACTGACAGCACATTACCTCAGACTGCGTTTGCCCACAATACCAGGAAAGAGTATTATTATTCCAATTAAATTAAAGGCTTAAAAAGCAGGTAATATATGAAAGAATAAAGTAAGAAAACAGCTGATGTGTAGATTTGGGGTTAAACAAAAAACACTTTTTTGTATCAGAGATAACTCAGTTAGGTCTCTCCAGAAATGGAAGAGTAGAACTACAAGAAAAAGGATGGGGGAAGGAGACGGATATGTTGAGGAAGGATGGGAGCAGAAAACACACAGTTGTCTTTATGCTATCTACATAATTTTTATATCTGATGTTATCTCTTCCCTCCATTCCTCAATTCATAAGAGAGTCCCCAGCTTCTATAACCCTTGGGAGGTCTCATGGAAGGACACAACTGAACCAAAGGAAATCCCTGATCTGGACTGTAGATCACTTTACAGTGAGAAAATAAATAAGTGAACTTTGGACCAAGTGGCGGCAGCAGCAGCACAGATGTCATCAATGGGTACCCAGGAAAGAACACTGTAGAAGAAGCCATAGCCCTTGTTGAGTGAGCCTTTGGATGCTTGGGTACTGAAAAAACATTGTCTTTATAAACATGGGTGATACAGTCTCACAGTCAGCAAGAGCCAGGATCTTTCACCCCTTGGTTTTCACATACTGGCTACAACTTTTGTTACCCCCATTGTGCCCTTTTTAGGCAAATGTCAAAGGACATCCCAACATAGCAAATTCCAACCAGAATATTATCAAGGTAGCACTGCTGAATGCCAGAAGACTAACAAAATCTCTGAACTCAAGGCTTTCCTCAATCTTGAAGACATTAGTATTTGTGCAATTATAGAAATCTGGTTCTTTTGAAATTATAGCACTCCCTGCATTCCAATGATACAATGCCTATTATGCAATTAGATTTGTCAACAAATGTGGGGGAAGCGACTTTTCTTGATACTAAGTATATTTTTTGTTGCTTTCCACATCTGAATACCTAGCAACTGTATTTCGCCTGCCTTTCTGTTACATTGAAGCTGTTTTTACTGCATTTAACTTAATATTGCACTTGGAATCCTTGTTTGTTACTATTTGACTGTATTTGTAGCAAATTCTTCTGTGTAAGCTGTAGTAGCTGATTCATAGCATTTATAAGTGTTTGCTGTACCTGTTTCTGCCTGTTTTGTGAAAAAAAAGAAAAAAAAGAAAAATATCTCTTGTTTTTCCTGCTTTACTAGTTTAGTCCAGTTTCAGAGTTGCTGATTCCTGGGCTTTGGTTGTAGTTCCTGTGTACTGTTTCCTTGCCTTATTTGGGGGAAGGGAAGCTACCTTGCTTACTAGTGGGAGTGGGAGGCATTGAGCTGCCTTTTGTCCAGTTTTGTGAGGTTTCAGCCAGTAACTAGTAGTTTATTGGTCATTTTGGGCCAGTTTCTAGCTTTTTCCAGCCCCCTGGTATAAAACTTTCAGCTTGTACCTACTCAGCACAGACTCCACGTGGGCCAGCAGAGTAATCCAGGCTGCAGAGAGCTGAATAAGTGACTTTTCTTGATACTAAGTATATTTTTTGTTGCTTTCCACATCTGATTACCTAGCAACTGTATTTCGCCTGCCTTTCTGTTACATTGAAGCTGTTTTTACTGCATTTAACTTAATATTGCACTTGGAATCCTTGTTTGTTACTATTTGACTGTATTTGTAGCAAATTCTTCTGTGTAAGCTGTAGTAGCTGATTCATAGCATTTATAAGTGTTTGCTGTACCTGTTTCTGCCTGTTTTGTGAAAAAAAACAAAAAAATCTCTTGTTTTTCCTGCTTTACTAGTTTAGTCCAGTTTCAGAGTTGCTGATTCCTGGGCTTTGGTTGTAGTTCCTGTGTACTGTTTCCTTGCCTTATTTGGTTTACTAGTTTAGTCCAGTTTCAGAGTTGCTGATTCCTGGGCTTTGGTTGTAGTTCCTGTGTACTGTTTCCTTGCCTTATTTGGGGAAGGGAAGCTACCTTGCTTACCAGTGGGAGTGGGAAGCATTGAGCTGCCTTTGTCCAGTTTTGTGAGGTTTCAGCCAGTAACTAGTAGTTTATTGGTCGTTTTGGGCCAGTTTCTAGCTTTTCCAGCCCCTGGTATAAACGCGCTAAACATGCGTTAGCGATTTAGCTGAGCTGCCACTGTTGCACACTAGGGCAGTGCCGGTTAAGCAGGTTTAAACTATTCGGGCTACCTAAAGTCCACTCTTCAAATTTTCCCTTAAAACTACCTTCCTCGAACTATACTACTGATCAAATCAGCGTATCCTATAACTAAAAGATCAACTCTACTTGACTCCAAGTAGACTATTCTCTATCTATTAAACCTAGCACTTGCTCCTACAGTACTTATTACCTTGATACGGCACTCTTGTCATAGATAGTACCCCAAAAAGGCAACCCCCCATTTCTCGGTCACCCACGTCCCCGGAATCTTTTTTTAAAGTTTTTCGTCTACCCTTCTAGCATGTCGAGGGATCAGTTGCTAGTGTCCTCTCCTGCTCAGCTGGTGAACCTGGGAATATTGAGGCAATGTTTCAATTGCCTCATGTACACAGACAACCCTTTCCTCCTCCCACAAAACACAAATACATGCGAGAGATGCAACTATACGGCCAAACTGGAGGCTGAGCTCTCTCAACATAGGACTGGCAAGACCAGTCAGGAGGAGAAGGTTACCACACACACTATAGACCCAGTCTCACATAGTACCATTACAACCTCAAATCATACACATAAACACACAAAGACATACTTGGAGGCTCTGATCAAAAATCTACCAAAACAGCAGAGGCCACCAAAGCAGACACCCAAACAACCACCACCTCAGAACACAACACCCGCAACACATAGACCTCACAGTCAGAGTGTCAAACAGTCACAGCCCTTAAGGCCAAACACAATGCCAGACACACTAGTCATTGGTGACTCCATAGTCAGACACACTGATGTCCCGCTCACCAGACTGAGTAAGGAGAAGGTCACAGTAAGCTGCCTGTCGGGCGCAAGAATCCGCCACATAACGCAAGCACTCAGGTCTCTCAACAGCAGGTACAAATATGACTCAGTCATTGTCCACGCTGGTGTAAACGACCTGAGACGTACCTCCTTGGACTACATGAAAAGAGACATTGAGGAGCTCTCTGATTATGTAGCCCAGGCAGGTATGACCCTGACCTTGAGCAGTATCCTACCTTCACCAAGAATGATGCCACAATACAGAGATAAGATGATCAGCTTTAACAATTGGCTTAAACACTGGTGTCATTCAAAGGGGATCCAGTATCTGTCTGCCTGGGATGACATGCTGGACAAGCCACGCTGCTTTGCAAGGGACGGCTTGCACCTGTCACCCTTGGGATTCCGGATATTGGCAAAGGCTCTTGCCACCCCATAGTGCCTTTTTTAGGCAAGGCTCAAATTCTAAACCTACCACCCTAGAACACAAAAAGGAAAAAACTAAGGGTAATGCTGCTCAATGCCAGAAGTCTAAATCTCAAAATGCACGCACTCGAGGCCCTTCTCAGTATGGAGAACATCGATGTCTGTGCTGTGACAGAAACCTGGTTCAAGGCTCCTGAGAGCACCCCAGCGCTATCAGGTTTTACCTCATATCATGCGTTCCGGCCCCAAAATCCGGACAATACCAAGAAAGGAGGGGGTATCCATATTCATCAAAGACACCCACACCTCAAGACTGGTGGCAACGACGATGCATCGGAGACCATCCAGGTGCAATTAACCATAGGCAAGACTGCTCTGCAAATTGTAGCATGTTACAGGCCACCCTCACAAACTCAGGAAACTCACATGGCCTTCCTGAAAACACTAGAGGGATAAATGTATCACCAAACACCATCATACTAGGTGACTTCAATTACCCTAATATAGACTGGGAACACTACTCAAGCCCAAACACCCTAGCCCAAAAGTTCCTGGAATTCATAAACTCAAATGCCATGGAACAACTAGTCACCATCCCCACAAGAGGAGATAACATACTTGATCTCATCATCACGAACATGGGAGCACAATGTTCAACACCGAAGTATACCCCTCACTGGTGAGATCAGATCACAAACTAATCTCACTGGAGGTCCTCATCCCACCCCCACCTGAAATAAAGACCACAGTAAAGAACTTCTCAAAAGCCGACTTCACACTTCTAAAGACTAGTGTGGTCTCCTTTCAGGCCCCGAGCCGGGAAAACAATACTCAAGCCCCTGAATCACTTACAAACGCCTTCTACCAGCACCTGCAGGACTGCATGGATAAGGCAATCCCAAGCAAAACAAAGACTCTTTGTACCAAAGGCAAGCGTCCAGTCTGGTGGACCCCAGCCATAAACAAACTCTACAACAAAAGAGGAAGCTACTACAAGATAGAGCAAAATCCTTAAAAGGTAAGACACCCTTGATCACTATAAGTAAATAACTAAGAGCTCTCATAAAATCATCCAAAGCAAATTTCGAGAGAAAAATAGCTAAAGACTCAAAAGACAATCATAAGGCCTTCTTTAGCTATGTTAGAAACCTAGGAGGAAACTCTCAGATATGCTCAGAACTAGTTCAAAATGATGTGAAGATTACTGATCCTACAGACATTGCCAACATACTGGCTGACAGGTTCAGTGCAAACTTCTCCCCAAAAGGAGAGATATCTATACCAAATAAGTGCAGCCCCCCAAACATCTCCCGCCCCCAAGGGAGAAATGCTCTCTCCAAAGCAAAAACACAGCATCCATGGGACCCGATGGTGTCCCCGGCTGTGTGCTCCACGAACTCAATGAGGAATTAAACCCACAGCTAGGACAGCTGTTTAATCAAAGTCTTACCTCTGGATACGCACTCCAGGAGTGGCGCACTGCAACTGTGGTCCCACTTCACAAAGGCGGTGCCTCCACAGACCCTGGAAATTACCGGCCCATTAGCTTGACAAGCCTTATCTGCAAAGCCATGGAGAGGATCATAATGGACCTCATAAATAAAGACATAGGGAATTTGCAGACTTTGGATCCAACCCAGTTTGGCTTTGTCAAAGGCAGATCATGCCTTTTAAACTTGGTTGACTTTTGAAACAGTCACCAAAGCCATTGATGAGGGAAAGGCAGTCCATACAGCCTACCTCGATCTGGCTAAGGCCTTCGATACAATACCCCACTCGGGTATCATTGAAAAACTAATCAGCTTAAATGTTAACCCATACATCACAAGATGGGTTGCAAACTGGCTGAGTGACAGAACCCACAGGGTCAGAGTTGCTGGCGCCATGTCAGACTCAAAGCCTGTCACAAGTGGTGTCCCACAGGGCTCAGTCCTGGGCCCACTTTTGTTTGGCATCTACTTTTCAGTACAAGCAAACACAGGAGGGTTATGGCTGACAAAGTTTGCAGATGACTGCAAACTAGGCGAAGCCATAGTAGAAAACACATCTGACACAGATATCCTTCAGAAGGGTCTCACAGAAATGGATAACTGGTGCCAGAGCCACGGCCTAAAGTTAAATGCCAAAAATGCATAGTCATACCCTTCGGGAAAAACAAGGTTACCCCTAGCTACCAAATAGGTGGCAATCCACTGAGCACAGAAGAATTATCAGGGACCTGGGGACCCAGGTTGATAGTAGTCTGTCATTCGACACCCATGTAGCTAAAGTAGTTAGGAAGTCCTTCTACATTGCCCACCTTATCATGAAGGGATTCTCATCTAGATCAAGGGAGGTCATAGTCTCCCTTTACTCATCACTCATCAGACCAATGATTGAGTACAATGCCCCATTCGAATGTATCTGACCCGACACTTGCAGCAGCTGGAGAGGCCACAAAGTTCCTCACCAAAAGGATAAAGGGTCTCAAAAATCTGTCCTATGCTGCCCGACTGAAAGAACTCCAGCTCTATTCAGTCGCCACCGCTTGCTCAGAGGTGACCTTTGCCTAACATACAAGGCCATGTCAAACCCAGATTTGATGAATATGCTTCACCTCAAAAATCTAGATCCATCAGAGCCACAAGGGCAGGAGACTTAAACCTCGACACGGCTATTAATAGGACGTGCTGGAGGGATAGATTCATCACCCAAAGACTCCCTATGCTGTGGAACAAAATCCCGGTACATGTGAGGCAGAGCACCTCGCTGGCCTTGTTCAAGAGAAATCTTGACCAATGGATGGGAGATCGCAGATATACCCCAGGAATTACCTCAGTGTCACTGCTCGACAGAGGCACAGCAAAATAATGGGTATAGTTCCCCATACTAAAGGGGTGGCGTAAGCCACAAAACAATGGGCTAGGCTTATAAATGCCCTCGGGCAGATAGCCTAGTATGAACCTATGAACCTATATCACTATACAGAACCCTTTGTTTCTCACCAGATTTTACATTATATAGATCTGGAATTGGTTGAGGTCCTATTAACACTTAACAAAATTTATTACCACACTATAGCCAATTACAGATGCCCATCTATGATCCCTTCAGATAGTGAAGGATACCTTAACCAGCTAAAAAGTTAACAGTCGAACCAAATACCTTTGGTTATGGATAACCTCAACTATCTGCTCATAAACTGGCAAACATTTACTACGAACGAATATACTCAAAGATTTCTAGACTTTGGAAATGGTAATACACTTGACCAAACATCTACCCACCAAATATCTTGAACTTGTCTTCACAAATATTTATCCTAATGGCACCACAGTGCCTGTTACTCCCTCCAAAGTAAAAATCAGACCATCTTGCTGTGATTTTCTCTATGAAAACCTGCTTTGTGACCCCTAATAACCTCTCTACATTCAAGTATTACTTCAAAACCAGTCGTTGACCATTTACTGATCTTACTGATAAGAAATGGTACAGCTCCCTCAGCAAACCTTGTAAATGCTCCCTGCTGCTCTTAATTTTACTCCCTCTTGGATAGATGCATTAAGACATCTGTACCATCCTAGCATAAGTATAATGACAAGTTTACAACTAAACCTGTAGGGTGGAACTACCCCATCAACCATCACTGTAATAAAAAGAAAAAGCTCATGGCCACCACAAAAACATGTCCATGTCATCATTATAAAACAGATTTAAAATCAAGTCTCTCAAACTTACCATCAAGAAACGCAAGGGCGGAACTTAGGATTGCAACTAATTCAATACAGCCACGAGGACTTCTTCAGTTACATCAGGAAGCTTAGAAGTAGCCTACAATTCTGTATTAACCTTATTGTCAATACCACCTCCTTCTCTTACCCCAAGGACATTGTCAATATTCTTGGACAAACTCTTTTCCAACTTAAATCCACACACTTTAATCTGACCCCTCCATTCCCCCTCACTCCCTTGATTAATTTGGACCAAGTCCTTTTGACACACTTAAAAATTAAAAACACTACTTCCATGGGTTCGGGTTCTGCCAATACCATTGGCTGTCTGCCGAGAAGCAAAAACTCACAGCTATTAAAACCCCTTCATCAACTCTTCAACCAAAGTCTCTCTACTGGTTATGTTCCCCAGATATGGAGAATGGAAGTTCTAGTGCTCTTGCCGTAGAGGTGATACTCTCTCCATACCAAAGGAATTACAGGCCTATTAGTCTTACTAGTATTATTTGCAAGACTATGGAATGTAATATAGCTGAACTAAAACAATGACACAGGTGATCTTATATCCCTAGATACACACCAGTTCAGCTTGCAAAAGCAATAATGTAGCATATAGAAAAGAAGGACATCTATGGTTATGGTAAGACTTTACATAACTATTCCATGTCCTTCTATTCATATGCTGCAGTATTCATCACATATGGGAGAATGCCAAAACTCATGCTTCGGAAAGCTGGGGAGGAGAAGCAGAAGTTTCTTCTACAAAGCCATGTAGAATAGTACTAGCAAAAGCAGCCCTGGATTTGGACAGGACATCGAGTTTACAATGTTCAGCGAAAGTATGAACAGAAGACCAGGTAGCCACTTCCAGTACAGAACAAGTGTCCAAGCCTTTAAAGAAAGCCCCAGAAGAAGATACTGCTCTAGTGGAGTGTGCCCTCAGTGGAGAAGAAAGGCTCTTACCATTGTATGAGTTGAGAGAGCTTTAGAAATCCATGAAGAAATAGTTTGCTTGGAAACCAGCTGACCCAGGGCCCTTGGGTGGTAGGACACAAACAGGAGTTCAGATTTACAGACAGGCTTAGTTTTATCCAGACAGTGTCCAAGTTGCCTGTGCACATCCAAAGAATGCAAGATTCTCTCACTTTTAGACTAGGAGAAGGAAAAAAGGTGGGAAGATTGATAGACTGGTTAAGAGATAACTCACTGACCACCTTAGGCATAATGGAACAGTTGGTACGCAAGGATACCCTGTCCCTGTGGAAAACTATGAAGGCGAGATTAGACATCAGAGCTTGCAGTTCAACAACCCTTCTACCAGATGTAATGGCGACCAACAAAACTGTTTTCCATGTGCAATGTTGCAGGGAAGAGTAGCTTGCTGGCTCAAAAGGTGCCAATATAAGCTTCTCTAACAAAATTGAGATCCCAAGAGGAACAGCTGGCTTCCTTGGTGGTCTAATATGAAGGACACCTTTTAGGAAAAGTTTCACCTCTAACCTCGAGGCTAAAGGGGGTGACATAGGCAGACAAGCTGAGACAGCTGAAAGGTGAGCCTTCACTGAAGAGTAGGCTCCGCCACCTTTCATCAGTTCACACAGATAGGACAAAACCACGGGAACATCCACTAACAGTGACTGTAGATCCTTCTTGCGACACCAGGTGGAAAATCTTTTCCATTTGGAAATACAGGATTTCCTAGTAGTGGGTTTTCTGGCCCCCTGCAGAACCTGAAGCACATCCTCTGAAAACAGGTGTCTAAAGGGAATCAAAATCCCACACAGCCAGGTTCAGAGTTGACAGCTGTGGATTTAACAGGGTTCTCTTGTCCTGTGTAAGTAGATCCATCCTGTTGTGATGATTGCTCCTGGCTAAGTGCAGGAGGAGAAGGAACCAATGCAGCCTTGGCCAAAAGGGAGTCACCAGCAAGATTTCTGGTCGATCCTGCTGAATCTTCAGTAGGACCCTATGGAGGAGAGGTAAGGGGAATGCATACAGAAATATCCCCTTCCAACAAAATGGTAGAGTGCCCAACTCCTATGCCAGGGATGTGGAACCCTGTCACAAAATTCTGAAAGTTGTCTGTTCATGGGGGATTCAAAGAAATCTATCTGAGGCATACCCCAATGATGGATCAGGTTCAGAAACACATCCCTGTGTGACAGCCATTTGTAGGACTGGGTCATGGACATGGTTAATGTGTCTGTCACCACACTGAGCAGAGGGAAGGTAAACTGCCTGAAGGGAGAATTGGCTATGAAGGGATAACTCCCAAGTTTATAGGGCTAGTCTGCATAGGAGGTAAGACTTTGTCCCCCCCCTGCTTGTTGACGTACCACACAACAGTGGTGGTGTCTGTGAACCGCCTCTCAGCATCCCTGGAATAGGCTTGGGTTTGAAGATTTTCAATGCAAAAATCAGGGCTCTCATTTATTTTACATTGATATGTTCCTTTGTCTGTGTGGGAGATCACACATCCCTGACCCTCCAGGATTGTACAGTTGCACCCCAGCCTGTGCCTGAAGCGTCTGTTTATAACTCTAAGGAAGGGAGGGGGGTGGCTATAGGTGTAGAACAGGATTTTTTGTTACTTGAATTATCCACCAATCCAACTCCTTTTTTATGCAGGGTAGGAGTGGAATCATGAAATCCAGGGGATGGGAGTGTTGCATCCAAAAAGGCTTTAGAAACTATTGAATTTTCCTCATGTGCAGTTTTGCCCCAGGGGAGCATGGGGATAGCAGATGCCATGAACTCCAGAAGGTGTAGTCAGTCCCTGACAGTCACAGATTGGAGGGGTAAGATGTTCTGGAAGTAAGAGGTGAGGAACAGCACCTTTTTTGTGAGTAGGGAAGCCTGCATCTTGTTTGTTTGGATCCTGCATCCCAGAAAAATGTGGTCTTGTGAAAGGGTTAGTGAGGACTTTTGATAGTTTACAGTGAAGCCTAGACTCTCTAGAAAGGAAATGGTGAAGAAAAGATGCCAGAAGTAGGTTTGGTGATTGGGCTTGGGTAAGAAGATTGCATAAAAAAGGGATGATCTGAATTCCCTGCAGTCTGAAGAATGCTACGGCAGTAAATCAAGCATTTTGTGAAGGCCCTTGGTGCCACAGAGAGACCAAAAGGCAAAGCACAGAACTGACAGAGAGAGAGAGGAAGCAAAGGAATAATGCAGAAATTTCCTGAACTGAGGGTGAATGAGGATGTGAAGGTATGAGTCTCTGATATCCAATGACACCATGAAAGCTTGAGGAAAAGGAGAGGGCAAAGTCAGCATCCGAAAGGATGGGACTTTCAGAAAGGTGCTTAGGTAGGAAAGGTCCTGAATGGGTCTCCAGAGGCCATCCTTTCTTGGAACCAAAAACATCCTGGAGTAGAACCCTTTCCCTTGTTGAGCAGAAGGGACCTCTTAAATAGTTCCCCGAGACAGAAGATCCAAAATTACCTGAGGGAAGAAGGCCATTTGATCCTTTGGTGGTTGTGGGATGCCTCTGAAGGAGGGATAAGTTGCCCAAATCATGAAATATCCTCCCTGGATGATGGAGAGGAACCAAGAGTCCTGGGTTGTCCGATTCCAAGTCGCGTGACAGAGAAAGACAAAGGGACAGGGGAGTGGATGGTCCGGGAGGCGGGGTAGTCACAGACTACCAGGCTTAGACTGGGACTGAAAGGGCCGTTTCTGAACTGGAGTGGATGAGGCAGATTTAGAAGAAGCTTGTTTTCCTAGGGCCTCTCTTGCTTTTATAAGGAGGAGGCATGACAGGTTTCCTAATAAAGGCAGTCTTTGTTGAATAATTCCTTTGGAACCTGAGAAAAGAAGAAACCAGGATATGCTTCACGTCCCGCAGCTCCTTACCTTTCTTCTGTAAAGATCTGACTAGTTCTGCAGCCAAGCTACCAAATAAGGATTTAGTATTCTGAGGGGCATCCAAGAGTTTGGCCGTGAAGTCATCACGCAAGCGTTGTAACCTGAGCCACGAATATCTCTTTAAAACTGACCCAGAGGCTGCTGCCCTAACAGAGGCATCTGCAGAATCATAACTGTACCTGATGATACCCCACGTAACCAGGAGTTGAGAATGGCAGCCAGTTTTGCCTTGGCAGAAAAATCTGGAAGCTCAGAAAGGAGTTTCCCTGCATCACAGAGGAGACCCAGAGAGTATTTGGCCATGTGAGTCTAATAATTAATTGCCCTGAAGGCCAGGGTGGCAGAGGTGTAGACCTTTCTCCCCAGTCTCTCCATAACCTTGCTCTCTATCAGAGGGCAGTAAGGAAGTAGAAGGCAATAACTTGAAGGCCTTATCAGCTGAGATAGAAATGGTAGCTGGGTCTGCAGATGGAGCTTTAAACAGGAACTTAGCATTCTCAGGTACCTTGTAGAACCTGTCTGGTTGCTTGGGAGCAGGGGGATGAGAATCTGGACACTTGGAAGCAGCAGTAAATACAGCCAGGAAAGCTGGCAGAACTGGGGGAATAGCAGAGGGTGATGGAAAATCCATCTGCAAGAAGTTATAATACCCCTTTTGAATATCTGAGCCTTGGCAACAGTCCCATTTGAAAAATTCTTTCATTTTTTTGGATAGTTTCTCTAAAGGAAACATCCTCCCCAGGGGAATCTGTACCATTAGATTCCTCTTCTGGGGAGGCATACCCTAGGGGTGAAGCTATCTGGGTGGAATAGGCCAATGACTCATCTTCAGAGAATTCCTCCTCATCCAAAGAGAAGTCTGCAAGCTGTCCTCTTGAATGCAGTGGAGAGGGGAAAGGACTACAAAGGGACAGAGGAAGGTGAGGACTGGCGCAGGGCCATTTAGGCATTGAAAATGCTTTGGGGGAAGCTTGCCAATCAGTGGGATGTTCTGGTTGAGCAGGAGCAACATGCTTAGTCTTCACTTTTGTCTTTCTAGGAGTTTCAATGTGATGGAATACAAAAGAGCCCGACTTTGGACTACATTAGACTACATCAATAAAGCACATCCTCATGCACAATGATTTGAGTGATGCCCTGAGGACCCCCAGAAATAATGAGCCGTGGTTCCCCCTTTTCATCAGAGTCGGGTGCCTGCACTTCCCTCTTGGACATGCTGGTAGACTCTTCCTGGGCTTCTCCTGTGGTACCCACTGAAGGGACATCCACTGACTCTTGAATGACCTCTGGGCCTACATCAGCCTCAGGAGGGATGCCTGAGAGACAGGATGCAGCTGGTAGATCAGGCTAAAATTTCTTGTCCTTTTTAGTTTGTGGCTTGTCCGAAGGACCCAACATCGACTCCTGCTCCCGTGCCACGCACTTAAGATGCTGGTTCTCCACATACAACTTAAAAGAAACTAGATGGCTCAGAGTTTTGGGGACGAGCGATTTACAAATATCACAGGTGGTATTGGTCATGGTCTGGGCCTAGACAGAACAAAGGTCGTGGGTGTCTATATGGAATCTGCCTACCACACTGATGTTTGCTCTTCCTGGCTGACATGAAATCACCCCACAAATAAGCAGTAGCAAAAAGCAAGAAAATTAGAAATGAAAAAACACCAATGGGGTACTTATCTGAACCACGGTTCAACATTAATCTGGTGAGCGAATGTCTGGAGCAGGCGATTGCATGGCAGAAAAGTTCTGAGGTTGGGGCGTGCTTACATCCGCTTTATACCCAACGTCCCTTTATGACTGATGTACGCAAGAGGATGTATGGAATTGCATGTACCTAGCAGTAGCGTGCAGACTTTTGTATACTGGCGTATGAGTTAGACAGAGGCGAATTTCCATGTGTGATGAATACTGCAGCATATAAGCAGGACATCTTTTTGTTGTAATGGTTCTGCTGCCAGAATGGTTTTAAAGCTTTTGCTGTAAATGCAGTATTCTGTTTTCAACTAAAACTGTTTATGCAGATAGACTAAACCCCAGTGCCTGTAGCACATATGTACATAAATAAATTAAAAAAGGCTATCTATCCTTTATTGACCGAGTTAGTCCCACTAGGCTAGCAGCCTCTTTCAAGAGAGACCTGAGGTGGCATTTATACTACTAGGAAAAATTTGGCCAAGGAATCTGCTCCCCTACTCACTTTGACAGGTGCCCTGGGATCTTTTACATCCACATGAGCCATGACCAGCTCAAGCATATGGGACTGTAATTTAATGTTTCAGTTACAGGACAACACACTCAGAAGTGCAGCACTCCTTATGCTGCACTGCAGTCAACAATCTATGTACTAAGTGTGGGAACAGAACCCACAGCTTTCTATACCAAAAATGAGTGGGCTTCCTGTTGTAACACCAACACTATAGAGTGGTTATATCTGCAAGCTTCAGTGCTTAATTTCATCTGGTATGCTAAAGTTCTGTTTTGCTGTAAAATAAATAAATAAAAATAAACTTTATTGTTCTTATGTTATTCTAATTTTCCTCCACCCACTGCAAGGTCCACTAAAGCTGATAAAACAAAACAGACGGCTGTGGATGAGGAATATTCAACTGCAAACCATACTTTTGCTGGAACATAGAAATTTCACTCTGTTCCCCTGAAATCGCTTTCATTTTAGCTAAAGTGTCAGAAAAAGATAGCTCATCTGGATGAAAACCTGAATTAACACTTTCTTCAAATCAGAATCTTTGGCTTGTGTAGAAATCATTAAAGAAAAACATCATGCCCCAACCCATTCCCCGTTCTTCTGATTGAGAATCACTGCCAGAATTAGAGGGAAATATTTATCTTTTTCTGTTTCAAATAAGTGAAGAAATCGGATTTGAAACATTAAAACCAGAAATTAATTCCTTAGCAGATGCCAGCAAGTCTTCCCTGTCTATAGCAACAGAAACAGGAGAAGTAACATTCTTATTTTTTTCCCCTTGGAAAATCCCAGGCAAAAATTATATACTCATTAGCAGGGATCTATGCCAGAGATGTGGTGAAACTTCACCCACTCATTTCTCAGAGACCAACAAAATTGTTCTCCTTTGCCTGGAGAGGGCAATCCTACAACTACAGAGGACGTGTCCAACTCCTGGTCCTTAGTGACTTTTCCTACAGCTACACCAGAGGGACCAAGAGACAAAGGAAGAGCAGTCTGAGGAATCAAGCACTGCCAAAGATAACCCATCAGCAGCTGAGGCAGTGAGAGACCTGGCCTGACACCCAAAACTTCCTTAGCAATAAGCCCGAAAGATGGGCAGTGGAGCCTGAGAGAGTTTGTCAACTTCCTTACAGAAAATGAATGATTTTGAGGAAAAAACATAAATGACAATTCCCAAAAGCACCATATCCTTTCCCTAACACACTGATTTTACATGAAAATGTGGGAGGTTAAAGTTCATAGGTTGGTACTAGGCTATCGGCCCTAGGGCCTGTACAAGTCTAGCCATAACAATTCCCTGGCTATTTCTTCCCACAGTATTTACTTTCTTGGACCCCTGTCTAGCAGGGAGACTAATGTGATCCCCGGGGTGAATTTCTTATTTCCCATCCAATCATCAAGGTTCCTTTTGAAGAGGGCCAAAGAGGCGCTCTGCTTGACATGTATGGGCAGTCTATTCCAGAGTCTGGGGAGTCTCTGGGTCAGGAAAGTACAGTTGTGTACACTTACCATAAATGTAGATGTTCGAGTGTATTCACTGTTGCAGTCATTACATTTGGGTAATCTGCTGGCAGGTTCCCCTCAGTCGGCCTGATTAACAAAGTCTTGGGTCCTGCGTCGATTGCTGTCCCTTCTTCCATGATGTCAGGTCGTCAGGGGTATAAAACATGCATCCGATGCCATTACATCAGTTTTTCTTGCCCCAGAGATCAGGTGCCCCCTAATGGGGAGCAAATAAAATTAAAAACACAAAAATATACCTCCAACCAAAAGCAAATACACCAAAAAGGCTTGCAAGCATAGTAAAAAAAAGTAGAGGAATAGCCAGATAAAATTAGGGGGCTGGAGGGACGGTAACCAGGACTGCAAAAGTGAATACACTCGAGCATCTACATTTATGGTAAGTGTACACAACTGTACTATGTTCTTTGTGTTTCACTGTTGCAGTCATTACATTTGGGTAGATTCCCAAAGCTATGGTTGGGAGGAGGAGTTTATACAGCATTAGGGCCAGCTATAAGGCCCTGCAAGACAGTTTCATAGTTTGGTACTAGGCTATCTGCCCTGGGGCATTTATAAGCCTAGCCATAGTGATGTGGCTTTCGCCACCCCATGTAATGGTACAAAAGTGTACAGAATAGATTTAGAATACTGTGCCTCTGTCTAGTAGTGACACAGTGAAGACCCCCTTACATAATAGAATTAGGTTACTGTGCGCCTCTGTCTAGTAGTGACACAGAGATGACCCCTGAGGTAAACCTACGATCTCACATCCACTCGTCAAGATTTCTCTTGAAGAGAGTAAGTGAGGGACTCTGCCTAACATGAACTGGGATTCTGTTCCAGAGTATGGGAAGCTTCTGAGTTATGAATCTGTCCCTCCAGCATGTCCTATTCATATTTGTGCTGAGGTTCAAATCTTTAGCTCTCGTGGTTCTGATGGATTTGGATTTTTTGAGGTGGAGCATGTCCATCAATTCCTGATTGGACATGGCCTTGTACGTCAGGCACAGATCACCTCTGAGTAGGCGGTATGCTACTGAATAGAGTTGGAGTTTCTTTAGTCTGGCAGCATATGACATATGTTGGAGACCCTTGATCCTCTTGGTGAGGTACTTTTGGGGTCTCTCTAGCTGTTGCAAGTGTCGGGTGAGGTACATACCAAATGGGGCATTGTACTCAAACATGGGCCTGATAAGGGAGGAGTACAGGGGCACAATGACCTCCTTTGATCTGGATGTGAATCCCTTCATGATAAGGTGGGCAAGGTAGAAAGTCTTTCTAACCACTTTGGCAACGTGGGTGTCAAATGAGAGGTCACTATTGACTTGGGTCCCCAGGTCTCTAATTACTTTTTCCGTACTCAGTGGGTTACCGCCTATGTGATAATTTGTGGGCACTTTGTTTTTCCCAAAGGGGATGACTATACATTTTTTGGCATTTAGTTTAAGGCCATGACTCCGGCACCAGTTGTCCATTTCAGTGAGGCCTTTCTGTAGGATGTATGTGTCAGCTGGTGTATCGACTATGGCGCCTAGTTTGCAGTCATCTGCAAACTTTGTCAGCCACAACCCTCCCATGTTTGCTTCCACATCTGAGAAACAAATGCCGAACAAGAGGGGTCCCAGGACAGAGCCCTGTGGGACACCACTTGTCACTGGCTTTGAGTCTGACATGGCTCCAGCAATTTTGACTTTATGGGTTCTATCCTTTAGCCAGTTTGCCACCCATCTTGTGACATATGGATTTACATTTAAGCTGTTGAGCTTGTCTATGATGCCAGAGTGGGGTATTGTGTCGAAAGCTTTAGCCAAGCCCAGGTAGGCTGTATGGACTGCTTTGCCCTAGTCAATGGCTCTAGTGACCGTTTCGAAAAAGTCAACCAGGTTTAAAAGGCAGGATCTGCCTTTTACTAAGCCGAACTGGGTGGGATCAAGTGTCCAGGTCCCCAATGTCTCTGTTTATTAGTTCCATAATGATTCTTTCCATAGCTTTGCAGACCAGGCTGGTTAAGCTTATGGGGCGGTAGTTACCAGGGTCAGTAGAGGTGCCCCCTTTGTGGAGTGGGACTACTGTTGCTGTACGCCAGTTTTCAGGTACATATCCTGTAGTAAGGCTAAGGTTAAATAGCATTTTTATGTGCGGGTTTAGCTCCTCTTGGAGTTCATATAGCACGCAACCTGGGATACCATCAGGTCCCATTGATGCTGTGTTTTTAGCTTTGCTGAGGGTGGTTCTCACCTGGACATCTGAGATGACAGGGAGGTTACATTCAGCTGGGATAAGTATTTCTTCTTTTGGGGGTGAGGGAGGGGAGAAATTTGCACTGAACCTGTCTGCCAGAATGTTGGCAATATCTGTGGGTTCAGTGTATTTTTTGTCATTGTGGCAAAGCCAGCTCTGGATTTAGAGAAAATTGGTAAATTATAATGCTTGGTGAAAGTATGTACATAACTCCAGGTAGCAGCTTCTAGAATATCCCTGGTAGGAACACCTCTGAGAAAGGCTGCAGAAGTACATGCAGCCCTCGTGGAGTGAGATCTGATCCCCTGGGGGATAGGTTTTCCACGGTGCTTATAGCAGAAGAGTGCAATGGCTTATCCATTGGTTTGTTTTGAAATAGCCTTCCCCTCTGCCCCTGCAGCAAATGCTACCAGCAATTGTTCAGATTTTCTTCGAAATTTAGTCCTGTCCAAGTAGAATCTAAGTTGTCTGTGCACATCCAAGGAATGCAGAATCCGTTCCCCTTTGTTCTGTGGATTGGGAAAGAAAGTTGGCAAATGAATGGACTGATTAAGAGCCACACTGAAAACCACCTTGGGCATGAAGGATGGATTGGTCCTTAGAGATACCCTCCCCGCATGAAAGATGATGAAAGGCTCCACTGCCATAAGGGCCTGTAATTCAGATATCCTTCTAGGTGAAGTGATTGCTAAAAGGAAGGCTGTTTTCCAAGAGAGAAATTTTAAGTCTGCAGTAGCAGCTGGCTCGAAAGGAGGTAGAGTGAGCTTCTCCAAAACAAAGTTAAGGTCTCAGGCAGGGGTAGGAGCTCTCCTGGGTGGTCTCAAGTTTTTTGCCCCTCTGAGATGCTGCTTGAGCAGGGGATGAGAGAAGGGGGTGGTTCTGTGTTATAGTGAGCTGAAATAGCTGAAGCGTGGATTTTAATAGAGGAAAAAAACAGGCCCTTGTGAAGCATCTCAGTTAAGTATTGCAAAATCTGAGGTAAATTGGGCGCTGCTGTGCTCATCCCTAAAGACTGGTTCCAGGCACAGAATCTTTTCCATTTGTCAGCATAAGATTTTCTAGTACTAGACCTTCTCACCTCCAAGATGACATCCATCACAGGTTTGCTGAGGGATAAGGGTGAATTTAAGTGATTAGCCAAACTGCAAGTTTCAATGTTGGAAGCTGAGGGTGCAGAATTTGGTTCTCCTGCTGAGACAGCAAGGAAGGGGTCGGAGGCAGTTGCCATGGAGATATTTGTGAGACACTGCACAGGAGTGGGCATCAGTGTTGACGTGGCCATTCTGGAGCAATCAAAATCATTCTTGGTTTGTCCTGTTTGACTTTTAGCAGAACTTTGAAGAGCAGAGGCAGAGGGGGAAAGGCGTAGACTGATATTTTTTTCCTGCTGAAGGACAGAGCATCCACTTTCCAGCTTCTTTGTGGGGAGTCCTTGTGCAAAACTTGTCCAACTGGTAGTTCTGGGGGGAAGCAAATAGATCTATGTCTGGGCTCCCACATTTGCTCGTCAACATGTTGAAAATCCATGGTTCAAGTTTCCACTCATGTGGGTCCATGAGATTTCTGCTTAGTCCATCTGCCAGTGTATTCATTTTTCCTGGCAGGAATTGAGCTTGTAGGTGCACTTGGTAGCTCAAGGCTGTGTTCCACAATACCATGGCTAGTCTGCAGAGGGGGTAAGAATGTGTACCCCCTTTTTGTTTATGTACCACATAACCATGGTGTTGTCTGTCTTTACTATTAGTTGTCCTGGAAGAATGTAGTCCTTGAAGGCTATCCGAGCATTCTGTACAGCTAACATTTCTTTTTGATTGATATGTAGGTGCATTTGATTTGGGTTCCATTTGCCCTGAATGCACTTTCCTGCCAGGTGAGCCCCCCATGCATATTCTGATGCATCTGTAGTTAGGGTATGGGTGGCAGTAGGTAGTGTGAATGGCAGTCCCTTGTTTTGGTGGCAGGCCTTTGCCCACCACAGGAATTCTAGGCGTAGGCAAGGTATGATAGGAATCATTGTTTCCAGGCTGCGACAGTTTTGACTCCATAGACTTTAAGTACCACTGTAATTTCCTCATATGCAGTCTTGCATATGGAATTAGAAGAATGCAGGAGGCCATGAACCCCAAGGCTTGCAGTATTTGTCTTGCAGACAGCAGGGTTTTTGTGGCCACTTGTTTGAAGTTACCAAATGAATTTCCTTCTCCGGTGTGAGGAAAGCCATCTGGGCAGTTGTATTCAAGCTTGCACCCAGGAATGTAATCTGTTGAGAGGGTACCAGTTGTGATTTCTTTTCGTTTATGGTGTACCCCAGACAAGTTAGAACCCTTTTTACAAACGCCAGATGATTTTGAAGTATGCCCTGGTTTTCTGTCTGAATTAGACAATCGTCCAGGTAAGGGTATATTTGAATATTTCTTTGCCTGAAAAATGTGATAACTGGAGCCAGGCACTTTGTGAATACCCTGGGCGCAGTAGACAAGCCAAAGGGCAGTGCAGAGAACTGATAATGCAAGTAGCCTTCTTTGAAGCATAGGTATCTTCTGCAAGATTCCCTGATTGGGATGTGCAGGTATGCTTCTTTTAAATCTAGAGTTGCCAACCAGGCATCTTTGCCTAGCATAGGAAGTAACTGGTGAAGAGTCAGCATCTTGAATTCTGGAATATCCAGAAAGGTGTTTAGAGTAGACAGGTCCAGAATTAGACGCCATGATTTGTCTTTTCTGGGTACCAGAAAAATTCTGGAATAGAAACCTTGTCCCTTTTCCTCTTCTGGTACTGGTTGAATAGCCCTCAAGTTTAAGAAGGAAAGTACTTGTTTTTGAGCCTCTGCCCACTGATTTGGGGGCAGGTCTGGCCACCCGTTTGGTGTTGGCAATGTGTGGAAATGAAATCTGTATCCCTGGGACACTATATTTAAAACCCATTTGTCCTGGGTTATGAGTTCCCAGCTCTTTGCATGAAGAGCAATCTTTCCCCCCAAAGGGGCGGCTAAAAGGTAAGTGCTTGGTAATTTTAAAAGAACGCCATTGCGACTGTTTACCATAGGGGGGTTTTCTTGTTATTTCCAGATTTGGAAGTAGAGGCCCCCCGTTGCTTAGTTCTGAGAGTCCCCTGGAACTGAATCCTGGTGCTTTTGGTGCGTCTAGGTTTGGCTTGAGAGGATCTGGAAGGAGCTGGAAAAGACCAATTCTTAGTAGGCCAGTGCCTACTAAATCTTGGAGGTTGCACTTGTAAGAAATCTTTAACAGTTTGCATAGATTTTAGCTTCATCTTTCTTAGAACTTCTTCAGCCTTATTGCCAGACGGTCCTGATTTAAAGGAGCATCCAACAATTTTGCTTTAACATGATGAGGCAAAGATTGCTCCTTAAGCCAAGCATGCCTTCTAAGCACAGACCCAGTAACAGCAGCCCTGCAGGAGGCCTCTAAAGAATCAAAACCACATTGCAAAGTATGTTTTCCAACTTCTTCAGCCGAATACAATAAATCCTGTAAATCTTTATTTTCCACACAGTCAGGAATCAACATAATTTTCTGTTTAAGCAATCCAATAATATATGAAATTGGCAGATTAAAAAGCCCTGATTGCCAAGGCTGCAGAGGTATAAACCTTCTTACCCCATCTATCCAGCGCCCTGGAGTCTTTATCAGAAGGGGTAGGATTTTTAGCAGTAGAAGCCTTAATGCCCTTGGGCCCCTGAGAAAAGGCTTCTGGATCTGCAACAGGATTTTTGAAAAGGAACTTGAGGGACTTCGGAATCCTGTAGTATCTGTCAGTTTTACTAGGAGCCGGAGGCAGGAAATCAGGGGCCATACTGGATTTGAAAATGCATCAACAATGTCTAGTACACGAGTTATAGCCAAGGGACTATGCTGAGGCAGAAGGAGGAAATCCCTAAGCCTCTTTTTAGAATCAGAAAATTCCTGACTTTCCCAGTGGAAATGCTCCCTTAAGGTATGTAAAGTTTCCCCAAAAGAAAAATCCTCAGGAGGGGAAGCAGAGGGAATGGAATCCTCTGCATCAGAATCCTCATACGTAGGTATGGACAAAGCCAGGTCATTAGAAGAGTCAGAAGAAACAGAAACCTGATCAGAAGATTCATAATCAAGCTCAGCCCTAGGCCTCTTGGGGGGGGGGTTGACTACCCCTGTTTAGAGTAATTAGATCTTCAGCCATTTTGATCATTTGTTTTTAGGCATAGGAGCCTGAACATGTGGCCTGGACGTTGTTTTTTTAGACATAGGATCAAGATTTAGGCCTTAGTAATGAAGGTGGAGTCTATTTAATATGCAAGTCTGTAGGCCTGAATACACCCTCAGAAGCCGGTGCCTGCACAGCGGCTCCGGACCCATTCAAGGTAGAGACATCCGCGGGTTCCACAGGTGAAGCCTCTCGCGGCATACCGGACTCCGAATGGGTCTCAGTAGAGGCCAGCGAATCAGAAGTAGCGGGTATCAGGGGCTGCGAAAGCGCCTCACTGAGTACCGGGGAACTAGAGACTGGCTTAGGAGAAGCATCATTGGCAGTTTTGGACCTCAGCAGCCTGTCTCGGTCTATCTTTGCGTTTTTTCGGAATACCGGTAGTCAGATGGCTAACCGATGACATTTCTGGATAATTAAACCGAGAACCGAAATATTTAGAGGCAAAAATGTACCGATGACAGATAGTGCGCTGATTAAATAAAGCACCGACAGCAAGGTACGTCGTGGTCAAGGCCTAGGCAAGGAATACAGTATGAATGAAAATCTTTGTGAGGTATTTGCTTTCCACAAGTAATGCAATTATTAACTTTTGCAGACATCGGTATGGAGCAAGAAAAAGTTTCCCCAATGGGGTACTTAGCTTTAAGTTGAAGACTTCGGTTCTGAAACTCAAAAACGAAAATTTCAGGAGTCGGCCGACAGGCACTTGGGAACTGCTTCTGCTTCGGGCACAGCACGGCAAGAAAGACTGATGTAATGGCATCAGATGCATGTTTTATACCCCTGATGACCTGACGTCATGTAAGAAGGGACAGCAACCGACACATGACCCAAGACTTTGTTAATCATGCCGACTGAGGGCAACCTGCCAGCAGATTACCCAAATGTAATGACTAACAGTGAAACACGAAGAACATCCTATCCCTCCAGCATGTTTTGTTCATTGTGATGACAAGGTTTAGATCCCTGGCACGTGCGTCTCTAAGGGATTGGGATTTCTTTAAGTGTAGCATGTCCAACAGCTCTGGGTTTGACATGGCCTTGTATGTTAAGCAGAGATTGCATCTGAGTAGACGATATGCTACAGAGAATAGCTGGAGTTTTTTTTTTTTTTTTTTTTTTAGACAGTCAGCATACGACATCTGCTTTAGGCCTGTGATTCTTTTAGTGAGGTATTTCTACGACCTTTCCAGTTGCAAATGTCTTGAGAGGTTCATACCAAACGGGGCATTGTATTCTATAACAGGTCTAATGAGGGATGAGTACAGTGGGACAATGACCTCCTTTTTTCTGGATGAAAAGCCCTTAGTGATGAGGTGTGCCATATAGGATTTCCTGACTGTTGCAGCGATGTGGTTATCGAAGGTGAGACCACTGTCCACCTGTGTCCCTAAGTCTCTTATCACACTTTCGGTGTTTAGTGTACTCCTACCTATGTGGTAATTCATGGGTAGATGTTTTTCCCCAAAGTGGATGACTATACATATCTTGGCACTGAGCTTGAGCTCATGGCTCTGGCACCAAGCATCTGTTTCTGTAAGGCCCTTTTGTAGAATATCCACATCATTTGGGCATTCAATAATGGCTCCCAGTTTGCAGTCATCTGCGAACTTTGTTAGCCAGAGTCCCTTAGTGTTGGCCTGTACTTCAGAGAAGTAGATTCCAAACAAGAGCGGTCCCAGGACTGAACCCTGAGGTACTCTAGTTGTTACTTGTCTGCAGCTGGATTTGGAGTCGGCCACTTTACAGTGTAGGTTTCATCAGTAAGCCAGTTGGCAACCCATGGAGTGACGTAGGGATTAACGCCCAGCTTAGTAAATTTATCTATGATTCCAGTGTGGGGGATGGTGTTGAAGGCCTTGGCGAGGTCCAGATAGACTGTGTGGACCGCCTTACCCTTGCCCATGGCTCTGGAGACTGATTCGAAGAAATCAATCAGGTTCAGGAGACAAGATTGGCCCTTCACAAACCCAAACTGCATGGGGTCCAGTGTTTGAAGGTTGCCAATGTCTTTGTTTATAAGTTCCATGGTCTTGCAGATCAGGCTCATCAGACTGATGGGGAGGTAGTTCCTGGGATCCAAGGTGGATCACCCCTTATGGAGTGGGATAACTGTAGCTGTGCGCCACTCAGTGGGCACAAAGCCTGAGGTGAGGCAATGATAAAACATAACACTTAGGTGAGGTGACAGTTCATGTTCAAGTTGAAAAATAGTCTTTAAAGTTTTTCTCACACAAGCACATATTAAGCAAGCATCCCCAACAAGTAATGGGAATCCATAAAATTAATTTTCCTAGCATAAAACAATCAAATTAACACACAGGTTTTCCTCAGGAAAAAATGTGAAAGGTGTTCCCCAGAAGGGTACTTATCTGCCCAGCCACGACGGATCATTAACAGACTTGTCAGTTCCATGAAGCCCACAGAGGGAGCACACTTTACTGGAAAGAACGCTTTGGAGCCCAAACTGCTCTCTTTACGTGGCTCTGCTTGTGTTATTGGCAGTTAGGATGTATGGAAGGTACCCTGAAACTTTTAAATAAGGCCTGTGGTCATACCCTAGGGAGGATACAACTCAAAACAGCTTAGGCTACAACAGTGATCAAATACTGAACATCTGAGGAACCATCCTTGTAAAGTGGTATGACCGCTTTCTTTCAACATAAGACAATTATTTATTTCACACCTGTTTACCGGGGACATCTGACTGGGCAAGTAGCCCATTTTCAGTGGAGGCCCGGAGAGAAAAGCTCCACATTTAGACAATACAATAATACAAATAATAAGCTAAAACAAAAAAAGAAGTTATGTACTCACCATAATGTTCTATCTGGGTAGTTGTACTTCATTGTCTTCAACCTGTGGGTATTCGGATACAGATCGGATCCAAGACGGCAGCTTCACCACCATCTGATCAGAGTTCTAAGCTCTTCCACTTACCCATAATACCCCTCCATCTCCTTCCTTCCCTCAGATCAAGTTTGCTACACCATAAACATAAGCCCGACCCAATGAGACCTTATCACAAAAGGTTATTCACAAAACCTAACAAGCATGAACAGAAGAGCCACAGAGGTGCCCTCTCCTACATACCAGAGTAATAAAATAATAAGGCCAGGGGGAAGGAGGGAGGGATGGCTGAAGACAAATGAAGTACAACTACTCAGATGGAATGTTATGTTGAGTACATAACTTCTTTATCTGAAGTAGTTTACTTCATTTGCTCTTCAACCTCTGGGACAGAGTCCCCAGCTACTAAACACCTGGTGGCCCTCATGGAGGGATATCCTCGAGCACTGCAGAGCCAAAGGATGCTCTCTCCCTCTACATATCATGTCCAGTTTACAGTGAGAAATAAAAGGTATGAGATGAGCACCAAGTAGCCGCATAACAAATATCATCCAGAGACACCCTGGACCAAAAGGCTACCGAGGTAGCCATGGACCTGGTAGAATGTGCTTTTACTTGACCCGGAGGTGACATACCTTTGTCTTTGTATACTTGAAGGATACAATGAGAGATTTATCAAGCCAAAGTTAGTTACCTTGGAGATGAAAAGGTTTAGAGTAGGACACAAACAACTGATCAGACTTGCGAAAGGGCCTTAGTTCTGCGTAAGTAAAACCTTAGTTGTCTATGTACGTCTAACAAGTGTAATTTATATTCACCCCTGTTCTGAAAATGTGGGAAGAAAACAGGTAAGTTAATCATCTGGTTAATATTTGTTTCAGAAGCCACTTTGGGATGAAAGGATGGATTGGTACAAAGCGACACCCTGTCCTTATGGAAAATCATATATAGAGCTTTGATAGACAACACTTGAAGTTCTGAAACTCTCCTAGCTGTGGTGATAGCTACTAGGAAGCCAGTTTTCCAAGATAAAAATTTTAGCTCTACTAATGCAGCCAGCTTAAAGGGTGAAGAAACCACAGCCTGTAAAACCAAAGTAAGGTCCCATGGAGGGGTAGGATCCTTCACCGGGGGTCTTAAAACAAAGGTACCTTAATAAAGGTTTTGCAAAGTCTAGAGGATGCTAAAGAAAAAGAAGTTATGTACCTACCATAATGTTCCATGTTAATTGTCTTCATCTCGCCTTTCTTCTTGCTGTTTGGGTTTGGAGCCGATCCTCAGCTCCGACTCAGCCATATTCTCTAGCTCGAGAGCTTTTTTACTGGCTCGAGGCTACCCCTTATCCCAGCATGCCCAGCGTCAGCTACCCAGATCTCGTTTGTGATAGCGCACACTAGACATAAGTAGAGTAACCAGTTACTAAAAACTGGTTGTCCAATACACCTAAACAAGGAAAGAGTTGTACATTACCTGGCATGTGAAGTAATAAATGATGCTCAGCTAGTGAAAACAAAAGGGAAATCCTCACAATCCTCTAGGACGGGGGAAGGAGGGAGGGACGCAAGAAGGAAGGCGAGATGAAGACAACTAACATGGAACATTATGGTAGGTACATAACTTCTTTATGTTAAGTTGTCCATCTCGCCTTCGTTCTTGCTGTTTGGGACAGCGCCCCTAGCACCTAAAATCCCGTGTGGCTCATTGGAACAAACTCTTCAGAATAGTAGAACCAAAGGAAGCTCTGCTCCGGGAGACCATATCTACCTTGTAATGAGAGATAAAAATGTGGGGGTTTGCCCAAGTGGCAGCTGCACAGACTGAGTCAATGGGCAACCTAGACTGAAAAGCTACAGAGGTGGCTAATGCTCCAGTGGAATGACCTTTTGGTTTAGCTGGTAGCTCTTTATTACATAACTGATAAATAAAGCCAATAGTATCAGATAACCATCTGGATAAGGTCACTTAAGAAATTGGAAGGCCTTGTTTGTTGAAAGCATAAGAAAGAAATAACTGGTCTGACTTTCTTAGTTCCTTAGTTCTATGGCGGTAAAAACGCAGTCGTCTGTGTACATCCAGTTGGCGGAGCTTGTATTCTGCCTTGTTGCTGTGATTAGGAAAGAAAACTGGGAGATCTATTGATTGATTTAAATTGTTCTCTGAGCAGACTTTAGGAATAAAGGATGGAAAGGTCCTCAGAGAAACTCTGTCCTTGTGAAACACCAGGTAAGGAGGATGAACACAGTGCTTGAAGTTCTGAGACACGTCTAGCTGAAGTGATAGCAACCAGAAAAAGTGTCTTCCAAGAAAGAAATTTTAAAGAGCATGATGCTGCCGGTTCAAAGGGAGGCAAAATTAAGGAGGCTAAAACTAAATTGAGATCCCAAGGAGGGAGAGGATCTCTAACTGGGGGTCAAAGAAGAGATGTTCCTTTCATAAAGGCCTTGCAGAGCTTATGAGACATTATGCTAGAATTAAACATACCGATATGAAAATTAGAAATGGCAGCTAGTTGTACTATAATGGTAGCGGAAGCCGCACCAGACTGAAAAAGCTGTGCTAGAAATTCAAGAATTTCATGGACTGGGGTTGAGAAAGGATCCAAATTTCTAGATTCTGCCCAGTAAGAAAACTGTTTCCATTTACTAGCATACGTTTTCCTCGTAGTACACTTATGTGAGGAAACAATAATATCACGGACTGCTGGGGAGATATTGGAAAGCCTGGCCAAGGTTGGAAATGGAGTAACCAAGCTGTGAGCTGGAGAGTTTGAAGGGATTGGTGCAATCCACCTGATTGGTGAATCAGATGATCTGGAACTGGGTCCAGAATCCACGGTTAATCCAGAAAGTGGAGGTGTAGGAACGGGAACCATATCTGCCGAGGCCAATATGGGGCAATGAGGATCATTTTGCAACCCAACAATTTTGCTTTCTGTATGAGTCTTGGAATTAGGGGAAAAGGGGGAAAAGCGTAAAGGAGTCCCTGAGCCCAACCATGGACTAGAGCATCTCTGGGTATATGACCTGGAAGAGGAAGTAGGGAGAAGTAGCTGCTGCATTTGTTGTTGAGAGGAGTGGCAAATAGGTCGCAGCAAGGCTGTCCCCATTTGCGGAAGATAAGATCCGCAACTTCCTGATTCAGAAACCCCTCATGAGGCATGAGGATAGCTCTGCTGATCCTGTCCACTATAACGCTGGATTTCCCAGGGATGTGCATTGCTATCAGAAAACGTTGGGAGGAAATCGCCTATTGCCACAGTCTGAGCGCTTCTCGCCACAAGGGGTAAGACCTGGTCCTGCCCTGTTTGTTGATGTACCACACCACTGACATGTTGTCCGTTTGGATTGCAATGGCCCCGGAAGGAAGAGAGTCTTGAAGGGCTTGCAACGCTAGGAGAACCGCTCTCATTTCTAGGACATTGATATGCAGATGGTACTTGTGAAGTTGTCAAGTGCCTTGGACTGTCCTGCCTAGATAATGCCCTCCACCCTATCAGGGAGGCATCCGTGGTCACTGTGGCTACCGGAGGGGGTTGTATGAAAGGTCTGCCCTGAATTATTAGTGGGGAGACCATCCACCAAGAAAGGTGCCTTTTGCATGTTTCTGTGATCAGGATCATGCGTGACAAGCGTAGTTTCTGGAAAGACCACTGCGTGAAAAGAAGCCACTGAAGGATTCTCATGTGGAAACGCGCTAATGGGACAAGAAGAATGGCAGCTGCCATGGAGCCTAGAGCTTGGAGGACATGTCTGACTTGAACCCTTTTGCTCTGCATCAGAATTAACACTTGTTGATGAATAGTGGAAACTCTTTCCTGTGGAAATCTTGCAAACATTTCTTTTGTGTTTAATTCTGCTCCTATGTATGTGATAGACTGACAGGGCAACAAGGCAGATTTTTCGAAATTTACTGTAATGCCTAGTTGAGTGCATGATGTGATTGTATAATCCCGTGCCTCTAAGAGTTGACACCTGGTGGTAGCAGTCAGGAGCCAGTCGTCTAGATAGGGAAACACCTGGAATCCTTGATGCCTCAGGTGAGCCGTGACTACTGCCATACACTTGTTGAACACCCTGGGGGCTGAGGAGAGACCAAAGGGCAGAGCTCTGAACTGGTAATGACTGGCCCCTACACAGAAACGAAGAAATCTCCTGGAGCGTCTGTCCATTTTGATATGGTAGTACGCGTCCTGAAGATCTATCGAGCACATCTAATTGTCCTGACCCAGAAAAGGGAAAATGGACTGCAGTGTCACCATTCGGAACTTTTCTTTTTGTACAGATTTGTTCAATCTGTTGAGATCCAGTATTGGTCTCCAGTCCCGTCTTTTTTGGTACTAAAAAGAATCTTGAGTAAGTTCTGGATCCTAGTTGGTATGCAGGGACTTCTTGAATGGCTCTTTTTTCTAGCAGTCTTGAAACTTCTGTGACTGCTTGATCCCTTAGATTGGGTGGGACATCTGGGATGGGCTTTTTTGATTCTATGGGAGATTGATGGAAGGGAATTTTGTAACCTCCGGATATGATGGATAGTACCCATCTGTCTCTTGTTATATTTTGCCAGGCTTTTGGGTACAGCGAAAGTCTTCCTCCGACTGCCTCTAGAGGTGAGCAGTCAGGCAACCCTTCAGGGATGCTGGAAGGGTTTGGCAGAGAAGGCTTCTCGACGACTCTCTAATTTAAACAAGTTCAAGGGAACAGAATGCCTTCCCGTTATGGAGCGATGGCCAACAAAGCTAAAATACACAAGAAAGTGATAAGGAATAAAGGAATATTATCTAGACAAAAAATAGACAAATACTTGACAAACTTTCAAGAATGAACAATATATTAATAGAAAAAAATCATACTAAGCCTGAGCCAGTAAGGAAGCAACCTCGCAGCTGAAGCGGCAAACGAGATCTGGGTAGCTGACGCTAGGCATGCTGGGATAAGGGGTAGCCTCGAGCCAGTAAACAGCTCTTGAGCTATAGAAGATGGCCGAGTTGGAGCCGAGGATCAGCTCCGAACCCAAACAGCAAAAATGAAGGCGAGATGGACAACTTAACGTACCATGTTCTCCCCAATATGGAAGTTGGAAATGGCAGCCAGTTGAACTTTTACAGTAGAAGGGCTAGCACCCTGATGGAATATATTCACAAAGAACTCCAACACCGCCGGGACCGGAGCTGTAAAGAGTCCAGGTCTCTGAAGCCCAGATGGAGAAAAGTACAGTTTTGTACCTACCATAAATGTAGATGTTCGAAGATCCACATTGCTGCAGTCCTTACACTTGGGTAGTCCGCTGTCCTCGGTCGGCCCGAATATCAACGTATTAGGCTGACGTCGGTCAAGGCCCTTAAGACTGACATCAGGACGTCAGGGTACAAATGCGCATGACCGACGTCATATCCTCAGTCTTTTCTTGCCCCAGATGTCAGAAGACCCTAAACAGAAAGGTCAAAACCAAAAGACAGCAAAAAACAACCAACCACCCTTGCACTAATCATATGAACAATATATATATATATATATACAATATGCACAATATGACAACCCAAACCACACAACCGCCTCTAACAACAGAGGGGAAGGAGGGAGGGTAAATTGGACTGCAGCAATGTGGATCTTCGAACATCTACATTCATGGTAGGTACAAAACTGTACTATGTTCTTCATCTCACATTGCTGCAGTCCTTACACTTGGGTAGAATCCCAAAGCAGAGGTAAGGGAGGATGGCAAAACTATAAAGTAGCAGGAGCTGCCAAAATGCCCTGTAAAATAGCAGTGGCAAACCCAGCCCTAGATTTAGAGTAAAGTGGAAGGTGGTAATGCTTAGAGAAAGTATGCACTGAACTCCAAGTAGCTGCCTCCAAAATATCTTTAGTTGCCACCCCCCTTAAAAAGGCTGTAGAAGTGGCAGTAGCTCTAGTGGAATGAGGCCTAATCCCAGCTGGAACCTCCTTACCATGATGGGAATAACAGAAAGCAATACAAAACCCAATCCACTTAGAAATAGCTTGTTTTGACACAGGCTTGCCCTGAGAACCCAAAGCAAAAGAAACAAACAACTGCTGAGACTGCCTGAACCCTTTAGTTCTGCTCAAATAATATCGCAACTGCCTGTGTATATATCCAAGGTGTGCAAAATCTTTTCCCTTTTATTTTGGGGGTTTGCATAAAAAGTAGGCAAATGAATAGTTTGGTTTAAAGCCACACTAGAAACCACCTTAGGCATAAAGGAAGGATTAGTACGTAAAGATACCCTATCCTTATGGAAAATTAAGAAAGGCTCAACTGCCATAAGGGCCTGTAATTCAGAAACCCTTCTCGCAGAGGTAATGGCCAACAAAAAAGCAGTCTTCCATGATAAGTATTTCAACTCGGCAGTAGCTGCAGGCTCAAAAGGTTGTAGAGTGAGTTTCTCCAACACAAAATTGAGATCCCAAGCAGGAGTAGGAGCTCTCTGGGGTCTTATATTCTTTGCCCCTCTAAGGAATTGCTTAAACAAAGGATGAGAAAACAATGGTGGGTCACAGTCATAGTGAGCAGAAATTGCTGCAGCATGAATCTTAATAGAAGAGAAGGACAATCCTTTGTCCAGTAACTCAGCAAGATATTGAAGAGCCACACTTAAATTAGGCTTAGCAACATCAAATTCCTTTGCTGCACTCCAAAATAAAAATCTCTTCCATTTATCTGCGTATACTTTCCTTGTACTAGGCCTTCTGGCCTCCAAAATAACATTCAAAACTTGCTGCGGAAGCTGAGACCCTCCAGGGTTTAAAACAGAATATGCCAGGCTGTTAGGTGAAGAGAGTGAAGTTTGACATTGAGTAAATGACTGTTCTCTTGAGACAGCAGGTGTGGAATCGAAGGCAAAGGCCATGGAGGCTCCCGAACCAGACTTCTCAGTAATGGGTACCAGTGCTGTCGAGGCCAATCTGGAGCTATTAGAATCATCTTTGGCTTGTCCTGTCTGACCTTTAGGAGTACCTTTGGGAGGAGAGGCAGAGGTGGAAAGGCATACACATGAAGATTGCTCCAATTGAAAGAAAGAAAGAGCATCCACTTTCCAAGCTGTGGGATGAAACCTTTTTGTGCAAAACTTTGGCAGCTGGTAGTTTAGTGGAGAAGCGAACAGATCTATGTCTGGAGTTCCCCATGACACTGTCAATTTCTGAAATACATGAGGATCCAATTTCCACTCGTGGGGATCCATAATTCGTCTGCTCAACACATCTGCTAAGGAGTTCTGTGCTCCCGGCAGAAACCTTGCCTGAAGATTGAGCTGTAAACTGAGAGCAGTCTCCCACAAAATCATTGCTTGCCTGCATAGAGGATAAGAATGTGTTCCCCCTTGCTTGTTGATGTACCACATGACAGTTGTGTTGTCTGTTAGAACCAACACCTGCCCTGGAAGAAGTAAATCCTTGAAAGCCATTAATGCAAATTGGACTGCTAACATCTCCTTCAAGTTGATATGTAGATGTTGGAGTCTGGCAGGCCACGTGTCTTGTATCCACTTTCCATTTAGATGAGCTCCCCAAGCTTTGTCTGAGGCATCTGTCGTTAGAATCTGACTCGCCTCTGGCCGGGTCACAGAGAGTCCCTTGTTTAGGTGACATTCCTGAGCCCACCACAGAAATTCCTTTTGAATGCAAGGTATTATCTGAATGACAGTGTCCATATCTTGGCAGTGCTGTGTCCATACATTTTTGAGATACCATTGTAGCTTCCTCATATGCAGTTTGGCATTGGGAAGCACCAGAATACAAGATGCCATGAACCCCAAGGCTTGAAGGACTGTCCTTGCAGTCAGCCTGGACTGATGAGACAATTGATGGAAGTAAAGGGAAAGATTCTTTTGTTTGTCCGGGGTCAAAAAGGCCATCTGGGATGCTGTATTCAGTCTCACACCCAGAAAGCACATGTCTTGAGAGGGTACTAGACTGGATTTTATTTCGTTCACAGAATACCCCAGGCATCTTAGCACTGCTATCACATATTGCAAATGATGAAGAAGCTCGTCCCTTCCTTTGGCCAGAATCAGGCAATCGTCCAAATAAGGATAGATCTGTATTCCTTTTAGCCTGAAGAAAGCTATCACTGGAGCCAGAACCTTTGTGAACACTCTGGGCGCAGTAGATAAGCCAAAGGGCAATGCAGAGAACTGATAATGAGAAGTCCCAGCTCGAAAACGCAGATACTTCCTGCAACTTAGCCTGATAGGAACATGAAGGTAAGCTTCCTTGAGATCCAGAGTCACCATCCAGTGATCTTTGCCCAGCAGAGGTAAAAGCTGTTGTAACGTCAACATTTTGAACTTGGGAATGTCCAGATAAGTGTTCAGGATAGATAAATCCAAAATTGGTCTCCACGTGTTCCCCTTCTTTGGTACTAGGAACAGGCGAGAATAAAATCCTAGGCCTACTTCTGGCAGAGGGACCGGCTGTATGGCCCCTATTTGCAGCAGCAGAGAAATTTGTTTGTGAGCCTCTATTCTTTGCTGAGGAGGAACGTCTGGCATGCCTTTGAAAGGAGGCAATGTATGGAAATAAAACCTGTAACCTTGGTGTATAATATCCAATACCCATCTGTCCTGGGTAATTAAACTCCAATTTTCTTTGAAGAGTGCCAACCTTCCTCCCAAAGGTGCTGCCAGACAAGAAGGCTCTGGCAGCTGAAAAGGTAGGTCATTGGGCCTGTTTACGAAAGGACTGGCCCCTGCCCTCACCGAAGACTGTGCAGGTGAACTCCCTGTTCTAGGTCTGAAAGAGCCCTGAGCTCTACCCCTACCACGCCTAGATCTTCCCCTAGACTGTGAATCATAAGAAGGGCACGCCCACCCCTTAGCAGGCCAATTCCTACTAAACTTGGAGGCTGAACTTGCAAAAAATCTTTAACAGTCTGCATAGACTTAGCCTTGTCTTCCATTTTCTTTAAAACTGCCTCCACAGGTGAACCAAACAATACATCAGACTGTAAAGGAGCATCTAAAATCCTTGTTTTAACATGGTCAGATAAGTTCTGATCCCTCAGCCAGGCGTGCCTGCGAAGAACAGACCCAGTGGCAGCCACCCTAGACGAGGCCTGTACAGCATCAAATCCACATTGCAAAGAATGCTTACCCACCTGTTCAGAAACATGTACCAAATCTTGCAATTCTTTACACTCAATGCCTTCCGCTAGAGCATCTACCTTAGACTTCAATTGAGAAAGAAGATAGTTTTGATATTTCAACATGTGAAACTGGCAATTCAAAGCCCTCATAGCTAAGGTGGAAGAAGTATAGACTTTCTTTCCCCATCTATCCAAAGCTCTGGCCTCTATCTGGAGGAACCGGATTTTTTACCACAGAGGCCTTGACACCCTTAGGTCCCTGACTAACTGTTTCTGGGTCCGCCCTAGGACTCTTATACAGATATTTATGAGCTTCAGGCACCCTGTAATACCTGTCCGGTTTAACAGGCGCAGGAGGCAAAGAATCAGGATTAAGTGAAGCCTCTGCAAACACATCTTCCACAACATCCAGAACAGGAGGAATAGCCAAAGGCCTATGCTGGGGTAAAAGCAAAAATTCCCTAAGCCTTTTCCTGGAATCAGAGAAGTCCTGACCTTCCCACTTAAAATGTTCCCTCATAGAATGAAGAGTCTCTGAAAAGAAAAATCCTCTGGAGGAGAAGCAGGAGGAGTAGAATCATCCACATCAGAATCAGAATAAGGAGAATACTCCTGCAAGTCTTCAGCCAAGACTCTGAAACATCCGAAACCTGCTCAAAACTCCCCAACTCTGGTTCCACCCTAGGCCTCTTATCAGGAGGGGCAAAGAACCTCTAATCAAAGTAATTAAATCTTCTGCCATTTTGAGCATGTGCTTCTTGGGCACAGATCCTGAAGAACTAGGAGTGACACCAACAGAAGCTAAACCTGGCCTGCCTCTGGGAGAAGCCTTGGAAACAGAAGGAGAGGGCCTAACCACCCTAGGAAGGGAGGGAGTACAGTAACCTGAGAAGCCCCTTCAGCCTGACCTGCCTCCTGAGAGGCCACATCCTGCAAAATCAAAGTCTCCCCTGGGACTCCAGAGAAGCCTCGTGGAACCACCGGTTCCACTGACCCTCCAAAGAACCGGCGTCCGCACGGATGACTCTTCTTGCCGGGTTTAGCTGCTTTGTCTTTGCGCTTCTTCGAATAAGCGGGCGCCGGAGCATCCAACGGCATATTGTAATTGCACCGCTTCCCGAAGACCAACCTGGCACAATCTAACCTTCGCTTAATAGTGCGCTTATTAAACCTAGCACAAAAGAGACACCCAACAACGTCGTGCTAAGGCCCCAAACAAGGAATACACAAAGTATGATAATCTCTATGCGGTATCTGCTTCCCACAAGAAATACAGTTATGCACTTTTTCTGACATCCGGCAAACGAGTGAGGCGAGAAAAAACTAAAATATTCCCAACGGGTACTTAGCCAACTTTGACTCGGTCTGAAACTCCAATTGAAAATTTCAGAACGCCGAACGGCACTTGCAACGCTGCTTCTGCATCGGACCATGCGGCAAAAAAGACTGAGGATATGACGTCGGTCATGCGCATTTGTACCCTGACGTCCTGATGTCAGTCTTAAGCGCCTTGACCGACGTCAGCCTAATACTTTGATATTCGGGCCGACCGAGGACAGCGGACTACCCAAGTGTAAGGACTGCAGCAATGTGAGATGAAGAACATCGCTTCCATTTACTATGGTAAAGTTCCCTGGTAGGCTATTTGTGAGCTGCCACCAGAATAGTCTTGACCGGAGACGATAAACTGGGAGTCCTAGCTATCAAGGGAATTGGAGCAGTCAAGCAGTGAGCTTTAAACTGTCCAGGTTTGGATGAGGAACCCCTGAGGGGTGAGAGATGACATCCGGAATCGAATCCAAGATCCATGGAGGAGCTAGATGAGACCAAAGGAAGGGAAATCATATCTGGTGAGGCCAAAATGGGGCAATGAGGATTACTTTGCTCCCCAGCCTGCGAGCCTTCTGGAGGAATTTTGAAATAAGAGGTAACGGAGGGTAACTATAGAGAAGACCGGGAGGCTAAGCATGGCCTAGAGCATCCCTGGGGGATTCCCCCTGCGGGGGGTTCAAAGCAAAGAACTCGCTGCACTTCGCATTGGAATGAGATGCGAAGAGATCGCAGAAAGACCAACCCCAATCGAGGAAGATCTGCTCCGCTAGAGAAGGATTAAGAGACCACTCGTAAGACATTAAAATAGTCCTGCTCAGTTTGTCTGCCAGAATGTTAAACCATCCCGGAATACGCGTTGCTACCAGAAACCGGCTGGTGGAAATCGCCCACTCCTACACTCTCATGGCCTCGTGACAAAGGGGGTAAGATTTGGCCCCTCCCTGCTTGTTGATGTACCAGACCACTGACATGTTGTCTGACTGAATTGCAAGAGTTCCCAGAGGGAGAAAGGCATGAAGGGCCTGCAACACCAAAAGGAACCCCCTCATCTCTAGAACACTGATATGCAACTTGGTGTCTTTCGGGGACCATGTGCCTTGGACAGTCCTTCCAGAGCAATGCCCCCCCCCCTCTGTTGGGAGGCGTCCATGGTCAACATGGCTTGGGGATGGGCTGTAATAAATGGGTGTTGCTTGGCCAGTTCCAAAGAGTGCATCCACCAGAGGAAGGATGCCCTGCCAGCCCTGCTGATATGTACTGGATGTGTCAACGGCAGATCTAATCACGACCATTGGACTGCTAATGTCCACTGTAGTACCCGCATATGTAGACGAGCACAAGGAAGAAGTGTAATGATGGCTGCCATTGAACCAAGAGCTCGTAATACCGTCTCTGCTGAGGGGAGGTGAGACCGAATGATCAAGGACACATGGAGTTGTAAGCTCCAAATTCTTTCCAGGGTTAGAAAAACTTTAATTTGCAAAGTGTCTATCCTTGCTCCAATGTACTCTAGAACCTGGACTGGGTTCAGAGAAGACTTGGCTGTGCTGATAGTGATTCCCAGATGACCTGACCGTTTCAGAAAGTAGTCTCTGGCTTGACAAAGTAGACGCTTGGTGGGGGGGCAACAGGGAGCCAATCGCCAAGGTATGGGAAGACCTGTATTCTCTGAAGCCTCATGTGAGCTGCTACAACTGCCATGACCCTGGTGAACACCCTGGGGGCTGTGGTGAGACCAAAGGGTAGAACTCGAAACTGATAATGATTGGCCTCTAGCCGGAAGCGTAGAAACCTCCTGGAGCATCTGTGTATCTTTATATGGCAGTACCCATCCTGGAGATCTATCGAGCACATCCAGTTTTTCTCCTGCAGGTAAGGCAGGATGGACTGCAACGTGACCATCTGAAACTTCTCTTTGGCAACTGACAGGTTGAGGTTGGAAAGATCCAGAATAGGTCTTAGGTCCCCCATCTTTTTTGGCGCCAAAAAGAACCTGGAATGGATGCCCGATCCAGACTGATCTTGGAAGACGGGTTGGATGACTCATTTCTTTAGCAGCTTGCTTATTTCGAGCGCTGCTAGCTCCCTTTGAGTGGATGGTACATCTGGGAGGTGTTATGCGGGAAGAGGCGATACCACAAAGGGGATGGAGTAGCCTCTGGATATGATCTGAAGCACCTAATGGTCTGTTGACACGGACATGCCATTAGGTGCAACGAAAGTCTACCCCCAACTGCCTCCAGAGCAGTGCAGTCGGGCAACCCCTCAGGGTTGCTGCACGGGCTTGTCCGAGAAAGGTCCCAGAGACCCCAAATTCCTCAGACTCCTTATGCCTCTGGGCTGGCATCTATCAGAACCCCCTCTGCCTCTGGGGCAATAAGAGACCCGAGTGTCCTGGGAATACTGACTTCCAGAACCACATCTTTTGCCCTCGCTGATTCCTGGAGAAGGATCTTTGAGGGGTAGAGAAGCAGATCCCGAAAGCAGACAGAATCTTCCTGTCCTTTTCACTCTGGACTAACGTCTCGCGGTCTTCCCGAATAAGGAAGAACCATCATAACGGGCATTAGCAAATGATGATTTAAAGGGTTCCGTGAACTGACACAGCCTGAGTCAAGCGTGTTGCCTCACGGCAATGCTGGACCCGGCCACCCTTGCTGCTCCTTTGGTGGCATACGAAAGGAGGTGTGCATGGACATGTTAGATACCACTTTTAAAGTGGCCATCCGCGTGGAGAATATACGCTTATCCACTGGCGACATGGACTCCAAGGATGACTCATCTAGCTCCCTGACAAGGTCGTGCTGCAGTCGGGTGACGTGTGCCACATAATTCAGCGGCCTTATGGAAAATGTGGCTGAAGCATACACCTGCTTCCCTAGATGATCCATCTTCCTGGACCCTCAGTCGGGGGGGATGGACCGTAGAACTTTCTTGTGCTAGTTCTTTCTTGGTGGCAGCTACTACCACCACTGTTCCAAATAGGCTTATCCAAAGGGGGACGCAGCAGGATCTTATCTGTATGTTTCGGAACTGGCTCCACGGTGTCCGATTCCATGCCCAGGTGATAAGGTCCACCAATGGATCTGTGGGGGGTGGGGGGGCACCCAGGATGTAGACGGGCCCGTGCCGAAGGTCTCCAGAAACACTGACTCATCCGAGTTGGGCTTGGGGGGCGGACCAACACCCCCGTTGGCACAGGAGTTCCACGATGTCTCCAAAGGAGACATCATTGGGGGGTGATCTGGGGGAGCCTTCCCATTCCTCCAAATTGGTGTCCTTGGTGAGGGATACTGGGAAGGAGTCCAGGTGCCTCCTTTTCCATGTCCGCTTGCGAGGAGCTTCTTCGGTGGGACTCTCTGGAGCGGACTCGCAACCTGCCTGTTCTTCTGTAAGGGGAGCTGCCTGGGGAACATCAAGCATGGGCTGTTCCTGAGTGGACAAAATGGCCATGGTTCGAGATTTAGGACTAAGTGAAGAAGGAGGCGTCGGTTTAATATGCAAGTCCGTAGGCCTGAATACACCATCAGAAGCCAGTGCCTGCACAGCGGCTCCAGACCCATCCAAGGTAGAGACATCCGCAGGTTCCATAGCTGAAGCATCTCGCGGCATATCGGACTCCAAATGGGTCTCAGTAGAGGTCTGAGAATTAGAAGTAGCGGGTATCAGGGGCTGCGAAAGCACCTCACCGAGTACCGGTGAACTGGTTTAGGAGAAGCATCGTCGGCAGTTTTGGACCTCGGCGGCCTGTCTCTGTCATTATCTTTGAGGTTTTTTTTCGGAATCCCGGTAGTCAGATGGCTAACCGACGACATTTCTGGATAATTAAACTGAGAACCGAAATATTTACAGGCGAAAATATACTGACGACAGATAGTGCGCTGATTAAATAAAGCACAAAACCGACAGCAAGGTACATCACTGTACGAATGAAAATCTTTATGAGGTATTTGCTTTCCACAAGTAATGCAATTATTAACTTTTACTGAAATCGGTAAGGAGCAAGAAAGTTTCCCCAACAGGGTACTTAGCTTTAGTTGAAGACTTCGGTTCTGAATCTCGAAAAGGAAAATTTCAGGAGTCGGCCAACCGGCACTTGCGAACTGCTTCTGCTTCGGGCACCGCACAGCAAGAAAGACAGGTGTAATGGCATTGGCTGCATGTTTTATACCCCTGACGTCGTGGAAGAAGGGACAGCAACCAACGCAGGACCCAAGACTTTGTTAATCAGGCCGACTGAGGGCTACTGCAAGCAGATAACACAAATGTAATGACTGCAACAGTGAAACACGAAGAGCATCAGCCTGTAGTTTCTGAGGAGGACCCAACGGACCCTATCGGTCCGGGGATCTCTTCCTTGCCTTGTTCCTGTCATTTTTAGGTTGTTTCCCTTCCACAGACCTCTTGTCAGGAGGATGAGTCCTGGCCTGGGAGGAGGATGAAGAAGAAGTAGAGGCAGTCACAGCTGTGACCGGAGTAGTCGTGGGGACAGCCACCCCTGAAGCAGAAAGCAGGCCCTTCAAAACTAATTTGGCCTTGCGGTTGTCAAAGGAAAAATGATCAAAACACGGTAGGTTCAGGTTAAGGCACTTTAATCTTGCAGCAAGGAGACAAAAACGTGCTATTACAGAGTTTGTCTGACTAGAAACAGGAAATGCTTTCATTTTTATACATTTTCTAATAAGACATTGCCTACCAAGCTGACGTAGCAAGTTATAAGTCTTTTTATCATCACTTGTTGACCACCATTTTCATGGATTTCTGCCGATTTATCAATTTTTGTGAGAAGCTTCCTAAGGAAATCAACGTGGCCTTGGTTACCACCGGTTAGATACATGTTATGTTACCATTCAAGGTACTATGGTTAATTCAAGCACAAAGCCAGCAGTTTATTTCTTTAATAATCCTTTGTCTACTTTATCTCTAAGCTTCTGCAGCTGTACATGTTCGCATACTTCGAACAGAGCTGATTGTTTAGAATCATTACATTTACAGAATATAGCATTGTTCATTCATTCGTTCCTGACCTAGCAGATAAGCACCTGCTTCTCAAGTACATTTCCAAAAGGCATAAACATGAATACTGCTGTGCTAGCAGTTATTAGGTCAGAGGGCATCTTGCAAGTTTCAGAATGCATACTGCAGTTTCAAAAAGCATCTTTTTCAGTTCTCATATGAAACTCAATTTGTATAAAAACAGTGCATATAAAATAGAGTGAAAAAAGTGTTAATTTTTTTAACTACTAATTTGCATTAAACATACACACATTAATACATATTTTTTTAACACGGCCTTTCAAGGTCCTTGGATTAAAGCCCGCACAAATAGAACAGGCAGTAGAAAGGTGAGGGATTCCTAAGCACACAATGCACAGAGTGTAGCCATCATCTGGGAGGTAAAGGAAAGGAAAACGTGACCTAACACTACAAGAAATAATACACTTACCCAAAAATATCGCTATTGAAAATCACCATCCTTGGAGCTCAGAGACCATGATGTTAGGCTAAGCCACGGCAAACGAGATCTGAGGGAAGGAAGGAGATGGAGGGGTGTTATGGATAAGGGGAGGAGCTTGGAGCTCGGATCAGATGCTGGTGAAGCTGCTGTCTCGGATCCGGATCTGAATACCCACAGGTAGAAGAGAAAATGAAGTAAACTATTTCAGATCAAAAGTACAGCTTCTAGATAATCAATATGAGACAGGTACTGAAAATGCTGTTGTACTAGAATCAGCAGAAGGCTGGCTTCAGTCAGTTTTCAGAGAGACTGCCAACACAGACAATACTAGTATTGTTTAAAAAAAAAACTGTCCTACCATAAAGTTTCATCTGTGTTGTTGATCTTCGTTCAATTCATTACTGATGGGTTATTGGTTCTGTCCTCGGAACCGAGCCGGCCATATATCAAGCTCGCATCAGCCAAAAACTCTCGAGCCAAGGTCCTACCCAGAATGCTCTGCTCCCTGTTACCTCAGATCGAGTTTGCAAGTTGATAGACAAAAGTAGATGCTTCCTCTGGTCATAACAGATCTACAATACAGGAGTATATGAGATCAACCAGGAACCTTCGGAGGGGGACGGAGGGTGGAAAGTAATGAATGAACGAAGATCAATGACACAGATGGAATGTTATGGTAAGAAATTCTTTATCTGATGTTGTTAATCTTCGTTCATTCCTTACTGATGGGACAGAGTCCCCAGCTACCTGTATCCCTGGGTGGCCCTCATGGAAGGACATTCCCGAGCACCATGGAGCAAAAGGAAGCTCTACCTCTGGAGGCCAAATCCAATTTGTAATGAAGAATAAAGGTATGAGGTTTGGCCCAAGTCGCAGCTGAGCAGAGGGACCGAGGGAAGCCTTAGCATGAAAAGCTGCTGAAGTTGCCATAGACCTGGTAGAATGTGCCTTTACAATGTGAGGCAAGGTGACATTGTTCTTGTTGCAGATAAAGGTAATGCTATTTTCTCAACCATGAAGCCAATGTAACTTTTGAGACAGGATGAGCCCCGTCCTGGCCCGGAAAAGGCTAGAAATAGTTGGCCTGATTTACGGGTAGATTTTGTTCTGTCCAGATAAAATCGCATTTGCCTATGAACATCCAAGGAGTGCAGGCAATACTCTCCCCTGTTAAGAGTGGTTAGGAAAAAATACTGGAAGGTCAATAGATTGGTTGATAGACCGTTCTGACACCACTTTTGGCAAAAAGAAGGAATTAGTTCTCAGTGATACGCTATCCTTATGGAAGATAAGGGGGTTTTTGATGCAAAAGGCTTGAAGTTCTGACAAGAGTCTGGCTGATGTGATTGCAATTAGAAATAAAGTTTTCCATGACAGATATTTTAAATCACATGAAGACGCAGGTTCAAAGGGGGGAGCTGTTAGGGCTTGCAGGATCAAGGCCAAATCCCAAGGTTGTGCTGGTTCTCTAAAGGGAGGTTTGTGGTGGAGAATCCCCTTCAAGAACGTTTTACATAGTCTGTGTGACATGAGCGAAGAATCCTGAAAACCAATGTGGAAATTCGAAATGGCAGCTAATTGCACACGAATAGTAGAGGCAGACACCCCAGAGTGGAAATAGTGATACGTAATCCAAAACCATCGAAATTGGGGCTGACAAGGGTCTGTTTATTTGCTGCCAATAGAGAGAGCCTTTTCCATTTATTGAGATAGATTAGTCTGGTGGACAATTTATGAGATGCAATAAGAATATTGTGCACTGGGGACGAGAGGTTTTCCTGCCTGGTAATCATTGGAAGTGGAGAAACCAAGCTGTCAGCTTCAGGGTTGTTAGAATGGGGTGAGTCAGACCCTGCGGATGGGAGATCAATGTTAGGGATGGACTGAGGATCCACTGTTGATCTTGCAGGCGAGGCCAGAGGAAGGGAAATCAGACTTGTCGAGGCCAATATGGAGCAATGAGAATCACCTTGCTTTTCAACTGCCGAGCTTTCTTCAGAAATTGGGAGATGAGGGGGAAGAGGAGGATAAGCATAAAGTAGACCAGAGGGCCAAGCATGGACTAGAGCGTCTCTCGGTAACTGTCCCTGAGGGGGGATCAGGGCAAAATAGCTGCTGCACTTGAAGTTGGTTGGGGAGGCGAAGAGATTGCAGCAAGGCTGGCCCCAGCGGTTGAAGATCTTTGTCGCTATCACAGGATTGAGGGACCACTCGTGAGGTTGTAGAATCCACCTGCTCAATTTGTCTGCCATCACGTTGGAGCTCGCGGGAATGTGCGTTGCAATTAGAAACCGGTTGGAAGCCATCGCCCATTGCCATACCGGGTAAGATCTGGTGCCCCCTTGCTTGTTGATGTACCAGACCACTGACATGTTGTCCAATTGGATCGCAATAGTCCCTGATGGAAGGATGGAATTAAATGCCTGCAATGCTAGTAGCACCACCCTCAGTTCCAGGACACTGATATGCAAAAGGGCCTCTGTCTCCAACCAGGTGCCTTGGACCAGGTTTCCCTGACATAGCCCCCCCACCCCATCAGGGAGGCATCCGTGGTCACCATGACTTTGGGCTGATGGGGCTGAAGGGACGAGACCATTGTTGGGGATTTCAAGACATCCACCAGAGTAAAGCTTGCTTGCATCTCTGACTTACACTTATCTGAAAAGACAAAGGAGGTTGTAGAGAGTACCACTGAATGAGAAGTAACCATTGAAGGAACCTCATGTGGAATCTGGCTACAGGAACAATGGTGATTGAGGCTGCCATTGACCCCAATAGTTGGGAGTTGCAAGTGAGCAAGAACCACTGCCATGCATTTGGTGAATACTCTGGGGCTGTAGAGAGACCGAAGGGCAGGGCTCGAAATTGGTAGTGACTGGATCCTATGCAGAAGTGGAGGTATCTTCTTGAGCATTTGTCCAATTTTATGTGGTAATACACATCTTCAAGATCTACACAGCACATCCAATCATCTTTTTCCAGAAGAGGAAAGATAGACTGAACCGTGACCATCTGGAATTACTCTTTTTACAAATTTGTTCAGTATACTGAGATCCAAAATTGGTCTACAGTCCCCTGTCTTTTTTGGCACTAAAAAGAACCTTCAGTAAATACCAGATCCTATCTGGTCTGGGGGGACCGTCTGGATGACTTTTTTGTAGCAGCTTTTGGATTTTGTGTGCTGCTGCTTCCCTTTGACTGGGTGGAACGTTGGGTAATAACCTGGATGAGGTTGGACAAAGATGGAAGGGGATGCGATAGCCTCTGGATATTATCCGTTTTACCCAAGAGATGGTGGTTATATTTTTCCAGGCAGCGGGGTACAAGGAGAAATGACTCCTGCCCACTTCCAGAGGTGAGCAGTCAGGCAACGCTTCAGGAGCGCTGATAGGGTTGGCCAGAGAAAGAATCTCTGGAACCCCGGTTTCACGGACCTCCTTGGCCTCAAAAGGGGCTTCTTCCATTGGAGTTTCCCCCTCTGCCTCTAGGGGAGAACTTGGCAAGTGAGCCCTGTGATTTCCTGTGCCACATCTTCCCGCTCCTCTGATTTCTGGAGTAGAATCGTTGAGGAGTGGAGTGTCTGACACCAATGGCAGATAGGGTCTTGCCATCTTGTTTGCACCTTGCCAGTGCATCTTTAACTTTAGGGCCAAACAAAGAAGCTGCCTCGACAGGGGCATTCATGAAAGAAGCCTTAAAGGAGTCCACAAAGGCGCATTTAGGCATGTTGTCTGGTGACTATACCAGTGCCTGCCGCTCTAGCCACTCCTTCCCGTTGCGTGAATAATAAGACGCATGGAAGAATTGGAAATGGACTCTAGGGTGGCTATCTGAGAAGCTATATTGTCACGGACCTCAGAAATGGCTCCTGCCAAGGTTTCAGACAGTTGGTTGATAAGATGCCTCTGGAGCCTTGTAAAGTGTGCCAAATAGTTCAAAGTCCTTACGGCAAAGGTCGATGAAGCAAACACATGCTTCCCCAGTCTGTCGATTGTCTGGGACTTTTTGTTGGGCGGATGGACAGTTTGGCTCTCCTCTGCCAAGTCTTTCTTAGTTGCAGCTGCCACCACCATGGCAGCTACTGGAAGACCTCATGACCAATGGGGATGCACAGCTGGGGGCGATAATATTTTATCTGGCCTCCATGGTATCGCTTCCGGGGTGTCAGGAGCCTTCCATGCGTGCTGGACAATGAGCTGGACAAGTTCATCAGCTGGTGGGGTAATCCAGGAAGTAGGGGGCTGGGCACAAAAGGCCTGCAGGAATACGGATTCCTCTGAGGAAGGATTAGAGGACTTCGTCATCTCGCTGTCTAAGGATCTCAAGGATGTCACCAAAGGACACCATCAGAGGGTGACCGTGGGGATCTTTCCCCATCATCAAAGTCCGTATCTTCGGTCAAAGACTCCTCAGTGGCGTCCATGTGCTTCCTCTTGCATGAAGCTTTGCGAGGTACTTCCTCAGTGGGAGGTTCTGGGGAAGACTGCAAAGAAGGGGTCTCCTGAGGAGGAGAAACCTGAGGCCCTTGCACCCGGTGTCCGGCGGTCGTGGCTTGTGAGAGTTGCGGCACAGTGGGGGGATAGGACTCCGACATGTGGAGTTTGCCAGTGGAGGCAAGCGCCCTCTCCATGGCCTGAAAGGCCGGTCCACACAAGGAGGGATGGGGGACCGCAACAGAGCACGACAACCTCAGAACTGGGGTCACACCCCACCCCAACAAGGTGATCCCCAGACCAGGAGTCTCAAGAGGACTGTGAAGTGTGAGACAGGGAGGATTCCTGGAGGGTGGCATAGAAAAAAATCGGTATGGAACCAAGAATGTCCTCCCCCACGGCACAGCCACTGGCCTGAGAAGAGTCCGATGCTCAGTGCACCGAGGGTCACAAGGGTGACTCCGGTTCCAAAGTGAGATCCACTACTGGGGTCGGAGGAAGGGACACTGCTGTCAGAGTAATGGGCTTCGATACTTGGGTGGAAGTCGAAGGAGGAGTGTACGTTGGAGTTTGAGGAGATATACATTCCCCTTGACAGAGGAAACGTGGATTTTGATGGTTGAGAGAGACCTCTGGCCAATCAACAAGCCGCAACACATCTTGCTCAGAGAGGCTGCTGCTCGACCTCATAGAGAAACCGGAGGGCGATTCTGGCCTTTATAGAAAAGGACTATATTGGCTACCAACGAATGGATCCAAGGAAGGGAAGTACTTGGTCCTTGCTAATTCGAGAGGTGCAGAGCCTGGAACCAAGGATGCCTGCACCGAAGAGAATGGTGTTGAAGTAGTCTGCGCTGACGATGTTGGTGTTGAAGTAGTCTGCGCTGACGATGCCACAGAAGTCAAAGTTGTCTGCACTGTAAAGGCAAGTGTCTGCACCAATGGGTATGGTGCCGTCGAGGAAAGTGTTTGCACCGGTAACGATAGTCGGTGCCGAAAAGGCCTGCACCGTGGAGAACAGTAATGTCATACTCAGGGCCGAAGAGGATTGTACCAACGGTGACATAGGGGACTGTACCTGCATGGACTGTGCCTGTAAGAGTTGTGACGGAACTGTCAGAGTCGTAATTGTCTGCACCGGGAACTCTGGTGCCGGTGTCGATAAGGAGGACATGGCTGGAGGGCAGTGCTGAGCTTGGAGCCAAAGGGGTCACAGGTGGCAGCGCCAAAGTAGTAGTCATTTTCACCTTCTTAGGAATCGACTCCCTACGATCTCCAGAGGGAGATGAAGTGAGCGACCTCAATGAAGAAGAACGCCTCTTACAGGGTTTAACAGGAGGGGGTGAGCCCTCCCACCCAGAAATAGCCTCACAGAAAGGAGATTTGAGAAGACCTTTCAGGATCAACTTGTTCTTTCTCTCATTAAGAGTCCTGGTTGAAAAATTTCTAAAAATCCCACACGGGG